>NW_008710536.1:94380-189926 GCF_000327385.1 Lottia gigantea
TGAAACTGCACAGATGTAATGTAATGAAAGAATGTAATGAATGACATGAAATTTACGTTCTATGTTTGTGCTGCATTTTATATTGCTTAGAAGTCAGGCAACGATTTGCAAATTATAATTAGTGATTCTTTACTAGAGCAACAATATAAAATTTGTTTATTTTCTTAAAACCTCTAAAATTTTTCAATTTTGTTGTTGTAATGTTTTTTTTTGTCTCTACCAAGAAGAACCCCCCTTGGGAAGATGCCAATTTGTGTTTGTTAATATTTGAGGCGAAATGTGGAAAGTGTTTTAATTTTGGTCTCTAGAGAGATAGTTAGTATCCTTCTGACTTTCCTTCCAGTTTATCAATTAGCACTAATAAGGAAATGAACAAGTTCTCATCTCTCGGGAAAATTAAACTTATTAGGTAAACAACACGTTTGACGCTTTAGGGAAAAAATAAAGCTGTAGGAAGAAATAAGTTGAAGAGCTATTTTATTTAGAGGTGGAATGTTGAGGACTAGATATGGAGAGTTATCCTGTCCATTAAATCCATGGGTAACGATACTGTTAGGGTTTTCATCTTGCCATTTCCTTAAAAAGTCTTTCTAGCATTGTTAAAAGTCTTTCTAGCATTGTTAAAAGTCTTTCTAGCATTGTTAAAAGTCTTTCTAGCATCTGTATCATCAGTATTAGATTAGACTCTCACATTGTATGTCTTTTTCGTCTCCAAAACGTTTTAAGCCCCGTCACACCGGACAGTGACATATTTGCGATCTACGGCGACTAAAATTATACTTGGTCGCTGGCAAACGCCAAGATAACGCCAGAAGAACCCCTCAAAAATACAAATTCTACAAAAGTCGCTCTCAATCCGAACTTATGGAACTATTGCGTTCCCTAATGTAATCTATAGGCTTGGTGTTCTGCATTTTAATGCGTTTATAATGTTACGATGCTTGTCTAAAGATATTCTTGATTC
Source organism: Lottia gigantea (assembly GCF_000327385.1). Taxonomy (NCBI): domain Eukaryota; kingdom Metazoa; phylum Mollusca; class Gastropoda; family Lottiidae; genus Lottia; species Lottia gigantea. The sequence goes on from NW_008710536.1 coordinate 95,345, forward strand.
AGAGTCGATCTTAACGGCGATTATTGGAGACAATGACGCCCATCGTACGATATGTGATGTTTTCTTCGCGCTTATACTACGCCGATGGCGACCTTAACAGGCTCTGAACTAATTTCCCGTCACTGGAGCCGTTTATAGCGTCAATTTGGTCTACTTTAGGTTTCACTATGCAACAATTCGTGGTCCTACAGGCTACGCTTGTCATTGGAACATATCTGAAATAGAAAATACGTTAGATTAACTTGGTGAATAAAGTATAAAAAAATAAATAAATAAAAATACAAAGTAAGAATGATAAAAAAGAAACGAAATTTCAATTTGTTTTAATTAGATTTGCCTAGCATCAAAGTGGTCTTTTTAAGTTAATATAAATAAAACGTTGTTGAAACGACAGAAGCATAAAGATTATATCTTGCTCATGATATTGATCGAAATGAAATAAACAAGAATCTTTTTATCCAATGGGATAAGCTGAAGTTATTTTGAAACTTTCCGATAGGGAAGTAGGGAGGTCATTTCGCCGGTTACATGCGCCAAATTGGTTCTTGGTTTCAGGTTGTTTCAGTTATCTTCTATATTTCCAAATCGTTTCATAAGGTTCGTTAGTCGTGTCATATTACTTCATGTGTAATTAGTAATGAGAATTATTATGAAGATTATCATCACATTTCACTTTATTCCATTTACATGAAAGCAATATGTACACTAGCTATGTGTTATGTAACGTTTCCGAGGAGGCACAACATCACAAAAGAGTTGTAATGCAATTATTTTTAATGGAGTTACTTCTTCTTCTCAGATTCTATATTAGAGCTAATTAGTATGAGAAATCCCATACAAGAATATTGTTATTAGCAATAATAATGCTTTCCGATTTTCAATAGGGATTATCATTTTAAACGTGCGTATCCCGTATGTAGCAAAAGGGGTCTCGATATATTGTCCCATTCGAACGGCCAAAAGTTTTTCCCTTAACTGCCTCTTAGAACTGCATCACAGACAGTACAACTGGTTGAAAAACCAGAAGGATTCATCTCAACATGGGCCTTGATCTAACCCCGGACCTGGTGTATTTAGCGATTCCTGATGACAAATTTCCACTACAACGGTGTAGACATCTACCATAATGGTATCTTCACACAGACAGAGAAAGCTTGAAAGAAAGTCTGTAAATGAAGCAATTTCATTTGATTGTACTCTGGAGAATACAGCCAATCACAGTCCTCCATTATACGTGCAGCCGAAGTATTAACAGTTTTTTTTTTGTCGAGGCCCCTGATTGGCTTTAATCGCTACCGTACAATCCAAACAAATCTCCGCATTTACACTCTTCCAATAAAAGTGGCTATTGCAGTCAAGGTAAAGAACATGGCGTAATGGAGTTTTTAGATCTTTTTCGTAAGAAAGTAATTAGTGTATAAAATGTTTATATCAGATGTCACTGCCAGTCTCAAGAGATTTATTATTCTGGCTTGAGAATTGAATTTAAAGTAGAAAAACAGATGAAAACTATTAATTAAACCAGTTTTTATAATAAAACACCTCTCTGTCCTTAATATCAATACCACTAGTCTATACTAGATTGCCAAGAATTTAGTATTGGTGTTGAACGAACTTTCTTAGACAGTTTTTGGCTTTCTATGGTGGTCGCAGATAGAGTGCTTTAGCCTTTGCTCTTAATGTTTGCAAGAGGGGCTACAGAATTACCGAGGTGTCACTTGGGTAATTTTTTACATAAGAAAAATGATGAAAAAATTGAAATGGGTAAGAGGGCGAGGGTCTTCTTTAGTCAGCCACAATTCTGGAAGTAGCGATTGCAAAATTTTTAGAGGGGTTCTGTAGTCAGTCGTTTAGAGCATTAACTTCGTTTGTTTGGTTATGTTGAAAAAAAACAATTGGTCGATCGGTGGGCGAATAAGTCATTTTTCCTCGTCATTCCAGAATTTTTGGTCTAGGTAGAAGCTGGTAGAAGTGAACCCAAGTTTTTATCCTTGTTGGCTGCTTCTTTTTTTCTGTCTCGGACCAATTATATATAGATTTTCAACAATGACAAACCATGTTATATAATTGTATACAAGAACTGATTCCTTTAATAACAATCAGAGTAGTGTTATCAGCTGGTCTGGAATCATTAATAAAATAGTTATTGGGTAGTATATTGAAATACGATCTACCATGTTTGTATTTTTATTGATTGATCCTATAGCTTAATCAGACTCTTTGAGATTTCACAACTAAATAAATAACTTTTATTACAGAATGGTTTTAGATTAAACAGAATATATAGAGAGATATAGGTCACTTTGCCATGTCCGATTTCTTCATGTCGATTAGAACAAACTCTACTAGCACCGACTGCAGAGAGTTTGGACAATATATGAAATTTAGGTTGTAACATCTCTAACGATGCTTCGAAAGCACAGTCACAGGTATATGGACCAGTGAGAGATATTGTGATATCAAGGGGTGTTGGGGTAATCATTGTGGTTTCTGGCAGAGACCAGCGAACTATTACAGATAAAGCATTGATATTTTTCATGCAGGAAACGGCGTATTTAAAGTTTCACAGAAATCACAAACTGAGCCATACCAACTAGTAAAGCAAATTTTCTGACGACTATTATTCAGAACGTCGGGTCATGGAAAGGAACGAAGATTCGAACACACCGAACAGTTTTCATTGAACCATTGCGCCACTTCTTACACTTCCGTTTCATGGGTGAAGGTCAATAGTCATCGAGCACGCTTCCACTGAAAGTCGTCATGTATAGATTTTACCTCATTGTGTATCGCATTGTATCAAATAAATGTAGAGTTTTATTTTACATCGACATATCGCCTGAACAACTATGATTCTTGAGAAAGCATCTTAGTACCATCAATCAAAGTCAATGTAATTATGTATATGTTGAGGTTGAGAATGATACGACAATGTCCAGTGATGAGTAGTATGGACTAGACAATCAGCTAGAGACTATCATTAATGAATCTAATTTAATGCTACTGCCACAGTCTACTGATTATCGGATTAAAGCGTCTGTACCTCGTTTAAGGTATTCATTCAGAGAAGTTTGACTCTGCATTAAACTTAAACTGTGATAAGTTTGATGCAATGATCAGTAACTGTTGTAAATTGAAATTTCGGGTTGATTTTTTCGGGTTTTAATTTTTCACTTTCACGTTCAAATCTTTTGTAGTTGGCCTATTACACTTTTAAATATTTTTTGGGAGGTCAATGAAATTCACTGACATCTTTTTCACATTGCGTGAAAGAGGATGACTATGTTACATCAACTTGTGATAACGAGTTATAAAGTGGTTAATGTGACACGTGAAAAAAATTAAACTTATATTCATTATTGGCATGTTGATTAAAATGAAGATCTACATGTTCCGTTTATGATAATTCACATTCTTTTTTGCTAGTGAGAAAACACGAAACGAAACATTAAGATTTGTATTTTGATCAGAGTGACTTGTTGACAAACTAAATGTTGACTTATATCAGAAGCTGTACTTTTAATCAAGATTTTTATTATTGTGTTTTGGTTTTAATTTGATTTCATTTGTGATACAAGGTATTGTTGATCTTGTATATGTGCTTGATCGTGGGTGATTCTGTTGTGTGGAATAGACAATCGGCTTTGTTCGATCTAGTTTAATGAGAGCTGTAGCTCCTTTAAAATCACCATAACCTTCTGGTCAAATTAAAGTTGCTTATTGGACAGATGACCTTTATTACTGAGAGAGTTTATGTGGGTAATTTATTGGTGAATGGAGACAGTAAGATCAATATTGTGATCATCAGGAACATGACGAATAACAGCAAACTACAGGGTGTACATATAAATCACCATTAAAAATGACTAGCATTTCCTCCATTTCGATCACTATTTTCAGGGTGAGACCTGTCAAATCTTGACCAGATTCTGACGACAATGCGCAATTCCATTTCATCTGTTGTCATCTGACAACATTTTAATGGTCCTGAAAGATTGTAAAACTTCGAAAATATTGTTTCTTCTGAAACCTCGTTATAGTCCCAACCATAAGCTGTTATGGTTTTTAAACCCGGTAATAATTCTGAATCGTTTTAATGGTTCTGAAACCCTGACATGGTTCTGAGTTCTGAAAAACTGTAATGTTTTGATTATAATTATCATTATAATGTTCCTGGGACACGAATTCATATTAAAAAGGTCCAGGGTTACTGGAATATATATATGTATTTAGAAATGTGATTAAGGGATAAGGGATAAGTAATGACAAATAATCATCATTTAATGTGTCCAGTCCAGGAAATGGCCACAGCAGTGACCAACAAATATACATTATTAAAGACTCTATAATGATTTTGGATCTATTAATGGTGTGCTGGTTACTTTAATTACTCTTGATATCCTGATATACACCATTTAGATTACCATCAGTACTTAATAGTATAGAAATCAACATCAACATGCATTAGCCAGGTATGATGCTTTAAACTTTTAATGTCTATGGAAATTCTAATAGTCATGTTGATCAGTAATTTTTAACTTCGTGATATAAACTGATATCTGTGATGTTGTATGATGAACTTTGACTGGGTTGATTAGTGACTTAGAGCATTAGACCCAACCTTAGTGCTTCTTGTACCATCTAACCTTTAAACTCAAGTCAATCTCTTGGTACCCCTCTTCCAACAGAATAATCAAAGGGTACGGGATAGGTTGCAAAGGTTAATGGGCAGGGCAAACATAAATACCATAAACTGCGTACCATAAACCGATAGATTTTTATTCCCGTAAAAGACTCAACACAGAGCCCGCACTTACCCCAAGCAAGGTTTCGATTGGGAACCAGGGTTTATTTATGGCTAATCTTACTTTAAGAATCTGAAACTCAAGACCTTCTAGAGCATAAACATATTATCCTTTTGTTTTGCATTCGGTTGAAAATTCAAAAAGAAAAGGAAAAAGAAAATTAACAATCCATCTCTTCAGTAAACTTTTTCTTAATCTCGATGTAGCCATTCGAAGTAATTCCTTTAATTTTCCAAATTAAATTAAGAATTGGAGTGATATATTTATTTTCATTGTAAACCAGAAGGTCGTAGTGACTCAAGATAGTAGATTTTAATATCTTCGGATTCTCGACAAGTCTTTTCATTAAACAGTTAGAAATCGAGCACTGGAGAATTAGAAGATGTTCTGTCTGAATTCTAATAGCCAAACTGTCAATACGACTTAATGGACTCGCTAGCTAACTTTAAGCCAATTTCCGGCTCGTCTCTTGAGGATAACGTGGATTAGACCATTCCGTAAGAGAAATGAACTGGATTAGAACGCACTATTGGAGATAAGACAAGGATTAGAGCAGATCTCAACAGAATAAATTGTCTGCTTACATCCCCCTTAAGTTCTAGTGTAGGCGAGGATTGAATCAGCTTCGCTTTGTCAAGGTAGTATGCTACCGGGAGTACTAGTTGACTTAACATAGCACGAGTACTCACGATTCGATCTTTAGCACGTTTTACACAAATCCATGTTCGCAATGTCAAGGTAATTCAAACTTTGCCTTCTACCTCGATATCATTCTGCAATTTTCTTTTATCACGAAAGATTGTAAATGGGGCGATTTGACTGGATTGTATGCTAGGGAACACAACCAATCAGAGCCCTCGTCGGAAAGACTATGAACTATATGGCTGCGCGTGAAGCTGTTAATTCACGTCTGCGTTGTGAACTTCTGTTTTGATTAACAGACGAAATTTTTTTTTTTCTATATGCCAAGAAAATTCAAGAAAAGTACCTAAAGATGTAAAGGTATTAGACGGAGTTCGTGTGAAGATATATTTGTAACTGTCAAAGGAATTGCTAACGTTCGATCAGTAAGTACCATAATAATTACAGTCACTGGCACTCCGGGTAGCGTCTACGAAACAAGAAAAAACCTTAACAGATAAAAAAAACTTTTAAAATTTTAAAGTTGCCTTCAAGGGATTTGAAAGTAGATCTCAATTCAAATTGAAAAATCGACTGAAAATGTTTTATTATAAATCACATTGAAAGATAAATCATATCTTGGAGAATGAAATTGAAATCATTCTCGAGTTAAATCTATAAAATGTCTACAGCAAAAATGGAAATTGGATGAAACATTTTCAATGCAAAGTTTCCATATCTTATTCTTGTAATACCGTAGCCCATTTTGAACAGATTTGCACAAGCCCGAACGTTGGCGCAATGAAAAAATTAAAAAAAAATTATTGTAAATGCATAATCCAACATGCCTCCAACCAAAATATAATGTTGTGAAAAAATGTTTGAAACTTCAATAAAAATTTCATTAGCTTTAAGATTAATCCTTAGCCTAATTCCAATTTTTGCAAATTTTTCATTCCAAATGAAAATCGTCATTCTTCACTCATTTTTCCTTCGTTAGTTCGTTCATAGTTTACTTATAAAGCCACAATTTCTTTCAACTGTCTATTGTAAATTTGTAATTTTATTTCAATAATACTGTAGAGCGATAGTGCTATAGCTAGGACGGCAGCCATGATGTAAACTTTCGTCTCTACACACAGGAAGTAGCTGTAACCAAAGGCAACGGCACATCCAGTAGCATGGAACATCCGGTATGAAGAAAACGCAGCTTCCTGTTTGTGAGCAAAGAGAACACCGAACAAAGCTGGAAAGATAATAAAAAATGGAAATTAGTCTTATTGAAATAATTAAGTATAGAAATGGCGAAACCGTGTGGATTAGCTATTGTGAAGTATTGTAAATGGCTTAACGAAATAGTCAGGAAGGCTATTATACTATTGCCACATACTTAAAATACCAAGAAATTTGGAAATCATTTGTTCGATTATGGTTCCGCATTGCTTTTATCTTTTCATAGATTTAGTTAGATGTATCTGGTTACATAGATGAAGGGAATAAAGTTCAGAGGTATAAGATAGCAGTGTTTTGACGTTCAATTGAGATCCATTTTCACTTAATGGTTCCCGAAGTTGATGCAATCTGTCAACATCCAAGCATATTAGTCGTTTGGTTACCAAAAAGGCTAATGCGTTAGCAAAGTACATCAAACCGTTTAACGTTAAGTTCAATAATTCTAACATAACGGACAGGCAAATCACTGGACCCGGCATCAAGCCAAAGACCATTAACCTGAGAGCTAAATGACTTACTATATGTCTGTGTCTGCCAGATAGCATCACATAATCCCAAACATCCAGCAATTACATAGAAATTGGGGATATCAATAGGAAGAGGGCGCCATAACCATAAAACAATCAATAAACCAATATTAAAAATGGCTGCCGCTATAATGAAGGCAAATCGCTTGATATGTTTGGATATGAAGCCAATTACTAAGGAGGATATTGAACTAACTGTACCAAAACAAACCAATAAAGGACCAATACCATTGACTCCTAAAGTACAGTTTACATACGACTGAAATGTAGAAAATAAAAGTTATTTAAATAGATGTACAATGAATAGTTACCATTTTCAAAATGGCGTCTTTAATTCAATATGACTATTTTTTAAGTCAGAGAGGCCCACGATAATTCTTTTCATACTGTACAAACGAAGGTTACGAACGTTGTCTTTTCTCAGATATTCTAAATTCAAATATGCCAAGTGGGATAAGATTAGACTAAATGCTTTTAACTGCGCTACATTAAATTGGGTCGATCAAAAAAGATCTGTTGCACCAGAACCTGAATTCGAATTTCAATGCTAAAAATTGATAGAGCTTGCTGAAATTGATCTCTATATTAGATGTAAAATAAAATATTAAGCCTTTAAATCTTGGATGATAGTTTTTAGTGTTCGCTGTTGATTCTACTTGAGGTCGTGGCCCTCTAAAACGGACGCTTGTCAGGACCCCCACACCCCTGCCTCCCTTCTTCCATTTTCAAAACTCTCATCATTTTAAATAGAGCAACCCCCAAATTCTGTTGCCCCCACCAACCCAGCTTATGATAAGAGGCAAGAAAATTCTTTAGTCTCTACCAATCATTCCAAGTCAAAGTCAGGGGCTAATCTCGGTAATGGGGCTACAGTAATCAAGTCACAGAAGCAATCAGTGAGGCGTAAGAACATTACTCATAGATTAAACAAGATCTATGGTAAAAGTAAATAGTAATAAATTGTTCGACCAAATTTTCCAGTCTTGTTGATTGAACCTTGAGGGATCACGCTATTGATTCACTGCCCCCAATATGTTAGAGAATTTATACAAGGCAATTCATTCTGTGTAAAGATTTATCTTAATAAAATCGATTTCGTCTCGACCAATTCCACTTTTCCTGTAGAAAACCATTTCATTCAATAAATTACTAGAGCAACCCACAAGAATGTATTTTTGGTTTGACAGTGTTATCACTCATAGTAATGTGTTATTTGAGGTTTTATTACATTTAAAGGATTTGCTTTCAGTAATAACATTAATTGGTATGGTAAAATCATACTTGGTATAGCTAGAGGAAAGAGCAAATAGCTGTCTTGGATGCGCTCAACTTAACATACTCGTTAAAGAAAGGGGCAAAGCAGAGCTACAAATGAACGTTAGGGTTAGGTTAGGACTATTCGAGAAATAAACATTAGGCCTACTCGAAAATACAAAACGGTTTATAAATATTTATATCTTTTAATATGTTATAGAAAATCTATATGTGTGTAACAAAAGAAAACATGTTTTTTTTTTTTCAAAATTGTGTGTTATTTTGTAGCGGGCGCATACTCTCGTTTTAAATTATAACATATACAAAATATACACAATCTTTTATATATGTTTACATGAAACACGAGATAAATTCTTAAGATTCCGTGCAAAATATTAAAGAACCGATTCGCAATTTCCGGAGGTTGATTAGGGCCATGAATATTTGTAAATAGTCGTCAGAAGTACAAAAATCGCATAATTCCTTCAAAAATATGTCAGACCAGAAATTTCTCTTTCTATTTCTATATATGGTGGATTATCAAGAAAAGACGAATCGTCTTGTAACTTTCAATCGCGGATAATTCTGTAAACAAATGGATTACACAGCTCAAAATCCCGTTTCTGAGACTAAGGTACGATTGGCCAAAGGAATGGCGAATCTGTCCCTTTAAGCGTTTTATTCCACGGAGATTAACTATTCTATATAAAGAATCATAGAATTTTCTTTTATTTCCTTTTGATATTTCTAGAACATGCTTATTGCTGTTATCTCGACGGTAATCTTTTGTTATCAGTTCCTATCAGAAAGATTATAGAACTCTAGCCTTTGTTTGATATAAACAACATGTTCTTGAAATGTCTATGAGCCATTGTTCGAGGCTATAAAGTATAATTAATACTTTTTTTTCGAATTATAATATAACTCAAAAATGTTCTCTGTAGCATAATCTATTCCACGGTGAGATACTGCACGTGCTTCCCCCACTATATACAATGTAAGGTCCGAGGCTAGCTTACTTGAACTGAGGGTACCAATAGGAACCAATGGGGGTGGGGGATAACTTCAGGTTTCACATGGAGGATTTGAGTTAAAGAAAAAAACTTGTTAGGGAACAAAACCATATTATAAAAATCATATTTTTCTGTCCCCCTCCCTTGTGCCCACATCGGCGTCGACACTGAATACGCACATTGTTCTGAAAGTTAAAGAGCTATTACCAGTAGAGAAAGCTTTAATTTTCTTGGAAAAAGGACAAGGCAATACCTACCCAGACATGGATTCTGAAAGTTATTTCGCGTGAACATTGTACTCTAGGTAATTATTGTTAAGCACCATAAAATTTTCAAACATTATGTAAAGTAGAAAGCTTTTATATTGTAATTTTCTAATAGAGTGATATAAAAGCTGATATCAAATAAGATACTTGACCGAATTTCTCAAATTGTTTATAATGTTTTATTCTAATGGCAACATTTCAAATTCTGAAAGAGAGAAAACCTGGCAAATTTTCTAATGAAATTTGACTTTACGCTGATCCCAAGAGTAATGACGTTCTTATACTTTCGTTTTTATTTTCGATTTTAATGGAAAAAGGAAAATGACTTTGGAAGCCACTTCGCTTATTCCATTCCATCAACGACTATTGACTTTATATTGGCAGTTTCGCTAATAACATTTCAATCAAAAACCTTTACAGATCCAAGTAGCACAATTTGAAGAGTGTATTTTTGGTAAAATCATATTAAAAACGAACTCTTCTTAATAAAAAACCTTTCTAGTTTGTTAGTTCCAAGTAAGCCTCGAGCGCAACTCTGACCTGACAACTCCATCAGCATTATTCAAGCTAATTACCAGAGAGACGATGATTTTTTCATCTTTGAGATAGGATATGCGCTCCCAAACCAAATTAAAAAGCAATAATGACTGTACACCATACACAGTTTGATAAGACGATATTTCAATATTCAGACCAACGATATTTACATTTGTCCTTCTATTATGTCCATAAGACTGGCACCGCCAGTGATTCTGTGCACTATAAACCTATAACTCTAGCCAGAATTGATCAGTACAATCATGTTGAAATAATTATCATAACATTCCATTTACAATTAGTTTGCACTTCCTCTAATAATACAAAACCTATATATAAACGTTGTGGAATTGTGCGTTGGATGCCCCGTGGCTTTTTAATTTATCTTTTATAGATAACATTGCCGTATCGATTTTCTTGAGAACTGAAGTCTGTATGATTATTTTCCAATAATACGTTTTCTATAATGGATGCATGCATCTTTAGTCTCATGGGTAAACAAATTGCTTTTACAGTGAACAGATCAGATGTTTTTATTTACACTATCGATGCTATTACGTGATATTTAAGGCTTCTACGATTGAAATGCCACTCCAATCTACAAGCAACTATTTTGATATCACTCGATAAATGGGGTCGGGGTGACTCAGCGAGATGACTTATCCATAGATCAGAGGTTTAATCCCAGAATGGGTCAAACAATGCCGTTCTCAACTGAGTTTTCCCATGTCTCTGATGCATATCGTTTGGGTGTGGAACAACAAACAGGGGACTCTTTTTATCAGGCTCGTAGATTATTCAGAGGGGCAATGGTGTATGATGTTTAGTTGCAGTAATGGAATTGGTCGGTTGTCAGAATTTATTTCTTTAACGGTAGGGGGGGGGGGGGGGGTCCTTTTTGTTAGAGGGTGCATAGTCCTTACCCCCAGTAGCTATGGTCCTGCTTTTAGTAAAGATGCTTGGAACAATCAGATATCGGATAAGATAAACTATTGTTGCTGCCAAGCCAAAATTGCGCATTGTTGCGTAGTCTAACCTCATTAGCCCAGAAAGAAAGAATGAGGTGCCCGTGTAATCTTTCTATCAGCCATTCCTTAGCCCAACCTCTTGGCATTGATATTTCCCGGATTAACCATTCACATCTACAGATCGACTACAGAAGTATGAACAAAAAATGCAACTTTTTAACTTAGTCAAAAAGAGTCTTTTTTCAGCAATAGACTTACCTGGTATCAAAACATTTAATGCAATAAATATTATCTTAATATCGTCTTATATAGAGAAACTATTTTTTAGTCATGGCAACTGTTAAGTCCAACTGATGAATATATACACTGGTTGATCAAGTTTGAGACTTTAAATTTTATGTCCGTTCTAAGAGGTAGTATTCCATTAATTAAGCAACGGTATGAGTATTATAAAGATGATTGAAATAGACAATGACAAGAAAACTCATTATCATTCCTTTAAAATTACATGTTTGTATATTCTAGTCCAATATTTTAAATTCTTATTTCATGCAGTTATTTTGAGGAAGGAAAACGCATTAACCCATTTTTAAACGACAACAAACATATAAAATTACTCTATATTTTATGTATCATTCGCAATGCTGTAAATTTATATATGACAATATGATTATCTTTACATATAGATGAGAATTTTAAAATTGATTTGTTGGCATTCCCAAGATAAGTAAGAAAACTTATTGCAGTTATAACATTTAGTACAATAGTCAACAGGTACTGCGAGATTATTATTTAAAGGGACAGATTGGCCATTTTCGGGCGTTGATTTGAATATTTGTGAACAGTCTTCAGAATTACTACATATAAACGGAAATCGCATAATTCCTTCAAAAAGACCTCAAACTAGAATTGTCACTTTCTATTTCTATGTAGGTCTTTATGACAGAGTCTCAAGAAAAGGCGAGTCATCATGCTAACTTTCATATACGGATAAATCTGGACAAACGTGGATTTGAAGGCTGAAATGTCTGTGAACACTATTACTGATAAGTTAAGCTGAAAAATTCCCGTTTCTGAGACTTCTGGTCAATCTGCTGGCGAACCTGTCCCTTCATCGAATCACCATAGCGATTGTGATTAAATTCACCACAGTTATCACAACAGGGACTGCGAGCTACTATTACCACAATTGACAGTTAATTTACCATAAATAGGTCTGCTGCCACAGTAAGTTATTGTAGTTATCTTCATGTGATCAAGGTTACCCCAGGTATTACATAGGGGTTGTGAACAAATTTATAACAATAATTGTAGTTATCTTCATAGACTCTATAGGGACTGTTATCAAATTTACCACAAGTACAGTGGCGTTTCTATGAAGCATTAAGTGGAAGGGTCGAGTGGGGGCCACATAATTGTCGAGAGAGGGCAGAGGGGAAGGGCAATAGCACCTAGCATTTTAGAACTCAGTGGTTTGAAATTTGAAACTGGATGGGGGATGGGAAAACGCATTGCCAGCCAGTTTCCAACCCTCTTGGCTCCTATAGAACCTTATCACAATAAGGGTTGAGAGCAAATTTACCACAGTAATAACATTCGTCAGAAAAAAAGATTAAGAACCAATGTATCTCAATAACAGGTTGTAATCCTGCTTGAAGAAGGAATTTCAAAGAAATATATCAAGAATCAAAGACGTACGGAATTAAAGGAACGAAATGGGAATGTGAGTACTGATGAAGAGACAAACAACACGATACTGACAGTCTCATTATCCTCTATACTGACATAGAAACCTTTTAAATGTCTTTTATATGATTTCATATTGTCTACTCTTGTTCGACATTACAACATTAGCTTTCACCGTCTCTTTGTGTTAGTATAGGGTGAAGAAATCAAATGTTTTCTGAAAGACATTTTCTCTTGACAGCCCAGACGTCTGTCGTGAAATTGCTTCAAACAGTAAATAGATTTACATCATCTGATTCTAGATTTTTGCGGGTTTTGAAGTAAGGAAGATCAACGCGAAATGCAGTGTGCTTAGTTGTAACAGTGTCAAATCATTTGTAGGTGTATTTACCGTATTTATCGAAATAATAAAAGCCGATTTTTCATGACCTGTATAAAGGTTTAATTTCTTATTTCAATAGCACACAAGTCTCCATCGTGTCCAAACCACAACCCCATTCGTCATACTTTCTGAATAAGACCATGTTAAAACCCGTATTCCTGTTACGATGGCAAGTCTCATTTGTTTTTATAATTCCAACGCATTTGATTACATAATCGCTTTTCCCACGTAGCATCACCCATTAACATCATTAACGGCTGTATTGATCACCCTTCCCCTCTTCCCTCAGAAACAATACAAAAAGATTGTATGTTTAAAGGGACAAGTTCGCTATTTTTCCGTCTAGAATTGTCTGCGTTTTAAAGTTAAAATAGTGACTCGTCTTTCTTGAGATTCTGCCGTATATAGAAATTGCATAAAAGGAAATAGAAAGTGAAATCCTAGTTTGGCGTACTTTAGAAGAATTTAACGATTTGTGGATATTTCTGTAATTCTGAAGACTATTTACAAATATACAAGACCCAAATCAACCACCCAAAATGGCAAACCTGACTCTTTATGTTTATAATGAAAATTTGAAGATCACCGCACTATTTGATCGTAACTGAAGATTAAAAATCTAGAAAGTTATCGTTATGTCATTCTTATCTAAATACAAATGTATTAGCTATTTGCTTGGTTTAAATTGAAACTATATATGGAATAAAATAATCATTTCGACAAAAAATGCTTTGAAAACCCACTGCTGTAAACATCCTCTTCTAAAGAGTAATTGATCTTGTTGTACGAAAGTAATTGAATGGTTTTCGTCACCTTTAGTAATTGATAAGTTTAACCATACAATTGCATGAAGATGCTCTTAATGTCATTGTTGAAAAACGACAGTTTCTCGATATCCATTACATTATCCCTGATCTCGAGTTGACAAAGAAAATCAGTAGTAATGAAATTGTGGCAACTTGAAATATTCTGTAAGATTAGATAACAATGTTTGTCTATGGCCCTGGCTCAGGAAGAACCCACAAGCGCTCCAGAGGATACTTTGTAGGAAATTTTCGAACGCAGTCTTATTAAAACAAAAACGAAAGAAAGATAGAATTTACTAAAAACCAGCTTGTCATCGAACAATTCTCTTGGTATTGATCTTTCCCGGATTATCTGAAGAAGACAACTTTGGCAACGATATTTGGAAAAATTATTCCAATTATTATTTTTACTTCCCCCATGAAGGCACGGTGAGTGGTGGGTGTGGGGGAAATGGGTCCTTGGGCTACCAGACATCGAATATTCGTACATATAATAGACAAAACGAATGGACTGATTTATTTTGGGGAGGAATAGATTTGGATGAAGTTGGAGGAATTATCTCACTTGAGAAGCACTGATATATGCCCACAAAATAAGGCGTCGCTACTCAACGAGAGTTCTATCAGCTGAAGTAGCAAAATTGAAGGAAATGATCCCTGTAATAGCATCAAAACCAACAATCAGATTATAATTACAAGCTTCTTTATTTTGATTGATGCAGTATTTATTAACACTGATTGGCAATCAATACAAATCAATTTTGTCGTCTGGCAAATTCACTTGATTTGGCATTTGCCTAATAACTTATTAATGATATAATATTTGAAGATGCTTCAAGAATAATCACACACTTTCTTCTTGCATAAGTTATCAACTCTTAATTGTTCTTAACTTGAATCAGTCGGATCCTATAAACCAAAAACTGCGCACTTAATCCAAAAGAAAATTAGGTTATTTGCCCTTACCATCCAAAATCATGACTTCCCCCCCTTAAAAACTTATTTTCATGACCCTAATCTTTTGTGTCAGTTTCTGTTCCATCTCTAAGCAACCAATCCCTCTGCCACCTCAAACACAAACTATTGTCTTAATTTTATGAGAATTGAAACAGCAGCCTCAAAAGAGTACTGTCATTCTTAGAATGTCTTTGCATTAATACAAAATACAAACATGAGCTCACATTATGTCTTCAAAAGTTGTATTTACAGAGGATTTGTCACTTTTGGGGTTGAAATTTCTAGGAGAATTTTTTTTTATCAAGGCCAAGATATTCTAAGACTATCAGTACTATCTTTTTAGGTTGATATTCCAATTTTCAAAAATAATATCGAAAAAATTCAAAAAACGTTTTAATTTGCTCAGACAATAACATTGATGCTTTCAGTTGCAGGGTACTTTGGTTGACATATATTTCTATAGTCAGAAAACAAGCAGTAATAATTAACAGGGACCTATTAAACTCCATACGTAGACTAATATGAACGAGGGTTGTTCAATGTGTTAATGTTTAGAAGGAAATAGAAGCTCTATATTCAAGAAGATAATGTAAATATAATAAGAAGGCGTAAATCGCATCATTAAATATGTAAGACGTTAATAACTTCCCTTCTCCTTATTTTAATTACCTAATGTTTCATGCTTTATATAGAAAGTTAATTAACCTTTTTAACGCGCATATAGTAGATGGAATGATACGTTGTTTAAATTCATTAAGGACGCTCTGAGACTAATCAGACCTGCCTGAAACTGTTTAGAAAACATAACCTATACTCATTCAGAAAACATCGAAAGACACACAAACGCAGCATAATGGAAGAGTTTTATAAAATGTTAAAGGGACATAAGGGTCATCTTTTATTTGACCAATCATCCTTTAGTCTCAGAAACGGGAATTTTTTTTAAAGTAAGCCAATCAGTAATAGTGTTCACAGCTCATCATCGATATTTGAGCCTTCAAATCCACGTATATCCAGAATTATCTAGTTTTTAATGTTAAAATGCCGACTTTTCATTTTAAGATACCATATGATATACAGAAAAGACATATAGAAATAGTGAGTAAAATTCCTAGTTTGAATTATTTTTAAAGGAATTGTGCGATTTTCGTACATTTCTAGTACTTCTGAAGACTATTAATATATTTTCAAGTTTCAAACCAGCCCCCAAAATGCCACAGCTGTCCTCTAATAGTAATGGTGTAAAAGGCATTACATACATGTACACATATTATAGTAGTATGAGAATAAACTGAATGAAAAACACGGTAATTCAAAAGCCCATAATGTTATGAATGAGAACAATTTCAGTAGCTCAACCAGTAATTTTTTTAAACTTATGCTTACAGAGGGGTCTCAGAATTTAATGCTTGTTAATTGAAGATTTAAAGACTTTTAGTTAATGCTATTAATAGGGGTTGGGTCCCTGCGTCAACCGACGCCGGCATGCTAAAAGTGAAACTTTTTCAATGATAGTGCGATGGAATTTTTCACCCACTGTCGTCGTTCCGATCTGTGTGATCTGTGATTGAAATTCAGCAATCACCAGAAACAACGAGGCAATACAGTTCCCATGAAAAAAAGATACTAAATACACTATACATACCTTGGTAAAATCGCCGAACACAAAACCTTGTTCTAACCCAACAAATAATACCAATGGTATCAATAGCAAACATTTAGGATCCTTTAACATATTCAACGTGGATATCAACGTATCGGAGTTCGTTAGGTTCAATTCGGATTCAAAATCCGTTTTGACAATTTCAGTATTGTCCAGTAGAACACAGATTATAACTATTGCCATGATGCCACAAGCCAAGAATATTGTTAATAACATGTATTTGGTGGAATCTGGAACCACAATATCAAAATTTGACAATTCATTGGAATGGATATCACATTGACTAGCACCACAATGTCTGGTGTAGGTCGTATTGTCGAACAGATTGCCATAAGAAACGTTGGAGTGCAGAACCACAGTAGAAATGAGGTTCCCCCAAATTTGACTACTCCGGTAGCAGCCATAAAATAACCCCATGAACTTGTTTATCATTGAGTCACATTCGTCCATTTGCATATGTTTAGCATAGGTGATTGACAATGTTGTTATATAAGTTGCCTGGGCACTCCATAAAGGACCAGCCATCAATCCCATTAAAATTCCAAAAGGTATAAGTACAAAATGCGAAGAGAAAAAATTGGCGCCAAAATAAGCAGTAATAACAGCGAAGGCTGCCACAATGGTCCATTTGGTGGTGATTTTGCTAATTAACCATGGTGCAAATAAACAGGAAATCACAGTACTGGTATATATACAACTTAAAGATACAAGTCCGATACCTGACGAATGAAGCACACTCTGTAGGCTTTGCAATGACACAAACGCCGTAAATATGAACATAAAGGCCACACTGAGGACCAAGGTGCTCTTGGTAGCTTTTTCATTCGTCATGTTTTTAACTGCAGCTAATGTTTTAGATTCATCTGGTAATGTGTGGTAGTTCAGGTTGGAGGGGCCGTTCGAGCTGCTCCGTCCACTGTGTCTGACATCTTCCCATGTCGGTGGGCCGGTGTATTCCGGACTGGACAATAATAAGAGATGGTCTTTCGATGGTGTGTTGTTACCAACCGGCATTCTGGATAGGATAAGATTTTCATCGGATCGATTTGACCTATCGAAGGTTGTAAATGCTGATAGTTTGGAATAACCTTATTTTACAATCTGAAAAGATAAAATAAATTAGTGTTACATTTGTTTACAATGAAATAAATAGTTGCATGACACACACACAGTTACCTAGTAAAGGTATTTTAAAAAATCTGTGTTTGCAATATACTTTCAGTAACGCCATTACTGGCGCAACTATAACTACCGAATCCCCGTGCACGCTAGCAGTACTATAATTAAAGAGTCTATTAATGCTATTCTGTCCCACTTTTCTGTCCAGAAACCTAAAATATTGCAATATTCTAGTCGTAATACTTGGTTTCACTTGCTTTGTCTCACGTATCACTAGCGCTTTTACTACCAATCATGGTATTTCTATGTCCAATTCTAGTTAGATTACGGTGCTATTCAGCACAGCGCCATGTTTTGTACTATCAAGATCTAGATAAGCAGTCTTCTTTTAGAGAAAGATCGATTCCATAAATTAATCAATGAAATATTAGTGAGCTGATCTCCAAAACACACATAACATTACTGACAGCAATATAATGTATTTGATGCTGAAATCTGTATATCGGCTTAGTACCGCGTTGTGTACGATCAAGCCCCGAAACACATAATTTGGGGAAAGTTCTCTCTCTCGAAAGTTCGATTTAATAATTTGAACAATTAAGTATTTTGACGAGCTGATCATCAAAACACACATTAGAATATTGATAGCAACAGAATGTACATGGTTATGAAATCTGTATTTTGGTACAGTACCCTGATAATATGTGCGATCAAGAAAAGCAACAAAATTGGCAGAAAGTCTTCTAACCCGAGAGCGTTCGATTAGATAACTTGAACAATGAAGTAACATTATATCAGCAAGCTAAACACCAAAAAATACAGAAGAATTTCGACAGCACTTAATCTGAAATCTTAAGAAAAAAAGGAAGTCCTCTATCTGGAGAATGGTCAATTCTATAATTGATGTAGTTGATAAGCTCACTGATCACCAAAATACACAAAAACATATTGACAGCAACAGAATGTACTCGATGCTAGAATCTGAATAATGTCCTACATTAACCTCATCAAAATACATGCTAATGGTGATTTAGTGGTGGTCGAGATTTATTACAGACCGAGTACAGTGTGGCTAAAATCAGTGTAAATTGCTCTGTAGGGAATATTGACTGGAGATATGAAT
Organism: Lottia gigantea; assembly: GCF_000327385.1. NCBI lineage: Eukaryota > Metazoa > Mollusca > Gastropoda > Lottiidae > Lottia > Lottia gigantea. The sequence goes on from NW_008710536.1 coordinate 114,305, forward strand.
TGTCAATAGGAATACTAAATCAAGTCATGCTATGTAATGAAGAGCAGATTAGTGCTTGATTAATATCTCCTATGAATAAGTTCCACTCCTTAATCTATTGATTGGTGAAATATGGTATGTCTCGTTTCGAGAATACACCTAGAACTAAGATAGTTTCGAGAATACGGCGTTTGAAGTGCCAGACTGAATTGGAATCGGCAGCCTATTTCTTAACGACATTTGTTGTTTGTTCTATAGTTACCAGAGTTATCAAAGGATATTTAAAAATCTGTTCATTAAAAACGAATACAAAAAAATAAATGTCCATAACATTGTGGTTGTCAGGAACAGAATTGAGATCTGTGGTGTTAATCACAATAACTCTAATGACAGTTGCTCTAAAAGCCAATTAGATAATGCATGTTACGAAGTTTCCGACAGGCACCTGATTTCATATCAACCATCACGATATATCTCTATATTTTCTGCTGTTTCTGATAGTCTCGAAATCATTATGTCATTAATTAGTTAATTACTGTTGATGAGGATGAATCTTATCTAAAACAAGAAAAGAAAGAAACATCCCACATTTTACGAAAAGATCAACTTCATGATTAGAGGATCCTGTTCACCACTTGATCTTTTGTTAAACCTCTTGACATTAATCTTGGATCTTGTTGGATTATCCGTACTCATTTACACCAGGGTCGATTGGAATGATGAAGAAAGATTACTTATTCAAGGTCACCAGACTTTCACACGTCGATCAAGATTAGAACCCACGACAAAAACACATACATTATAGAAATATTAAAAGAGAACTTGAATTATGTTGTTACTCAGTTTCACGCTCATTAAGAGATTATGTATATTATTTGAAAAAATTGCATTTCAATATATGCATTGATATAAGTATTTGTTTATAGCCGTAAGTCGAGGATCACGTAAAATTATAAGTTGTAAACATGAGTTCAAGGTCAGGTTTTATAGTAATATTATTCATTACACAGTGTTTATTATTTATTAGTGTATATTATAAAATGTTAAGAATCTTTTACATTGAACTTCATAAGGAATTGTAAAGAGGTTTTCTAAAAAATCGCAAAATATTCTGTATCATATAAGGCCCTTCGCGCTTAGTGACGTTTAGCACTTAGTTTTGGTGGAATTACAGGAACCACAGAAATCTGATTGAAAATTAGAATGGTATAAATAGATGCTGTCAGTGTCCCCGATACACATACAAATTTAGAAAACCTCTTTACTATTCCTTTAAGTAAAGTTATTACCTTTGCAAAAAAAAATCTGTTTGTTTCTAGTTCAAAAGTGGCATTTCTATGCATCATAAGGTCAAGGGGCCAAGTAGGGGTCACATAATTGTCTAGTTTAGAACAAAGTACAAGGCCTTTAGGAAGTCGATGATAAGAAATTTGAAAATGGGGTACGGAACGTCACTGTTTCTCAGAGCTGCATTTGAATGAAACTTATGACAACATTGGTTTCTGATTATGAATATGGCATAGTGAAATATGAGAAACTTTAGAGCCAATAAATAGTGTTATATGAAGTTTTATGAATGGAATATTGGTATAATGTAGTGTGTATTATCAGATTGATTAAAGATTGTGGCGGTATTATATGATCATATTGACAGTATTATAACATTTGATCAATATTGTATCGAACCAAAATCGTAATCTAGATTTAAAGGGGTCACTCAGTATCACAAATACAAAAATGAACCAAAAGGAACAATATAGTTCTACATTTTTGGCTTTTTGTCTTGATTTCCATTCAGCTGTAGCATCAATTTTCCCGATGATCTCCATTGACAATTGATCGTGTTGATCATGGAAAAATTCACAATCTAATAGGATCATCGTGATTAGTAAACGATTAAGATCACGATTACAATCGCACATGCGAATCTTGATAGTGGGAACATAGAATAAAAAATCAAGAAAAAGTGAACACCGTGGTTAGTCGGGCTGTAGCAGATGTATACATGTCGGGGTCCATTCGTAACGCAAATCGGAGCACCCTCAATCATGATCGCGAAAGATATGGTTCCATAACCCCATACTATCATAACGGAGCTCATCAGGTATTGATGAACGCCTCTGAACGTATCTTTATTAGATAGTCATGATTTTGGGAAAACCGATCGTTTCGATTGTGTCAAATCGAGATCCATTCGGAACAACAAACCAAAAATCATACCTGTTACATTGAGAATTGACAACTCGAGATCAGATCTTGTACGAGCGCAAAAAATGGTTTCGAAAGTTGGAATTTAATAGAAATGCCAGATGAACAATGGCGGTACAAACAGGGGGCAGACTGACGTAATGGGGAGACAACTGTTGAGGCTGAATTCAAAAATGCGGCATCTTCATGTAGACGTCATAGTCGCAGGCCTCTCATAGAGCGTCTGAGATGGTTTTCCCAAGAAAATTGTCGAAAATTAAATTGATTTGGTGCATATTTTGGGGCAAAAACGGATGGAAATAGTTTTTTTTTCTAATTTGTTAAAACTATAGTGGGGGTACAATTGGGGGTTTACACTGACATGGTGCCAGAGGGGATACAAGAAAAATGGTGTATACCTCTGCAGAAAAATTGTGATAATGTTTTCAAAATGTGCTTAGAATAATGTGGATTAGATGTCCTTGAACAAAACTAGACTACAAAGCTCCTTTAAACCACCTCATGTACTATATAATGAATATAATAATACTTTTATCGGTTTTTCGATCAATTGAACCATTATTGATGTATATTTATTGACTTATTTCTATCAGTTCCATGTATAGTTTGAACTTAACACCTTCAAGAAAATCAATATACCAAACAAGATATCTCTGGTGTCTTGTTTAATCATTAATTGAACAATTCTATATTTTGCGTTCCGATTTTGCTTAAGGTTTCTCATTTTAATGAACCATATAAAAATCCGAAGATAATAAAACCGACACAAAAACTCAAATTTCGTTTCAGTTCTTTATTTGAAATATAAATGTTGTCTGTTAATGGAATTAAAATTGCTTTAAGGGAAACTGCAGTTCAATTTTAAAATTTTGATCCGTGTATTGGTCGAAATTGATTTCAGATGAATCAAGCGCCTTAAGATGAGTCATTAGCTTTTGAATGAAAGTCATTGTCCATATACCGACGTTTTAATGATGTGCAATGTTTATCTAAGAAAATTACTTTAATAATATCTTACGTGTCTATTGTAATTAATTTTAAAAAAATGAATCGCCTAATTGACTGTATGTTTATGACTCAGTCTGTATGATTCAGTTTTTAATGATGAATATTTCTTTGAATAAAAATGATGTATAAAATGATAAGAGCTTACTTGAAAATGTGCTATTCGGTGTGCTTATTATTTCTTAATAAAAATCGCCATATATAATGTGAATTCGAGAATTCAAAAGAGGTGTTCTTCCTTTTTTGTAAGTTGACCTATCGGCCGAATGAAACAAAAATTAGCGGACAGTGGAATTTCTTTTCAAGCGAAACTTAAATTTATAAATAATTGACATCTTTATTATAGATTTGAAAACTTTTCTCTATCATCGACCTTATCTTATCGTAAGGAAAATTGATAATCCAGATTACAGAGAAATTCTTTTCACAGAATAATGATTCCGAGGGTCCATCCTTGTGAATGAAATTTAAACATCGTCGTATTACCAGGGGTTTTCAACCATTTTCTTTCTATTACACCTTTCAGGATCCTTAATAGATTTCATTACCTCATCACCCTATAAATTCTTACTATTACAGCAATCCCCCCCCCCCCCTCCGAGATTGAGAATCCGTATCTATAGACAGACTCAGTATGAGATAGACGTTTTTTGAATTATGATATTGTGATATGCCTACTGCTCTATCATTTGGAATTCGGCAACTCCCGCCACAATACTTACTATGCATACATTCAATAAGATTTTTAGAGTTGGCCTCGGGAATGTAAATATATAACAGAATTATTTTATTGTCATTCTTGTCCATTAGCAGAGTCAATGGTCAATTCTTTTTTCTCCTATGATTATTCCACGCTACATAGGAAAAATTGATTGCCCCCTGAAACAATGCAACCGACCAATTCCATTACTGCAACTAAACACATAACATCATGGCCCCTGTGGATATTTTATTTGCCCCTCTGGATAGTCAAGTCTGGCTGGGCCTAGATTATTCACTGAAAGATCCTTGAAAATATCTACAATACCACCCGAAGGTCAATGTGGGCGTAATGAATGCTTTACATCCGACGAAGCTTCTTCTTGAATAAAGCTCTCATTAACTATTTTTTTCATATTTGTATTGTGGGCGACCGATCGCTTTACATTCTCATCTTATCTGTTTGAAGTTATTTTGAGATTCTCCTTAAATCCTATAACACGATTATAAAATACAGAATAAAAAGTTTTTAGCCTCGAGCTGTTATCATCTAGTAGAAATTGTGATATTTTTTTTACTGTTTTCAAGGCTATTCTGATCTTTTATATATATCATACGATTCTTGACAATGGTTAAAGGAAAAAGATAGCCATTTTGGGGGGTTGATTTGTGCCTTGAATATAAGTTAATAGTCGTCAGAAGTACTAGCAATGTATAAATTTCATTTTCTATTTCTATATTTGTTCTTTCTATATCGTCTCAAGTAAAGGCGAGTCGTCATTTTAACTCTTAAACGCGGATAATTCTGGACACACATGGATTGGAAGGCTCAAATTTCGACAGTGAACTATGAAGACTATAACTGATTAGCCTGGCTAAAATTAAATAATACTGTTTCTGAGGCTTTATAAGGTACGATTTGTCAAGCTGTCCCTTTAAAAATATGCAATGATATCCTTTAAACATTGAACAGCACAAATTTTAAATAATCATTTGGAATGACTTTTTGTGCTTTAACACTCGACAAAGCATTGAAATTACTAACACATAAAATGACATTGGATATCGAGTTAATTGAGTAAAAGAGTTCTTTGTGGTTATTTTCATCGACTATATTTATGTTCTTTCCGACGCGACAGAGCATGACAATTTCTCATATATGCATATATTATGATATTGGTTTTTTATAATTATGGTTTTGATCCTTATACGTAATCAGGAGGCAAACACATGTAAATGAATAAACTTGTCTATAAAAAAGCAAATTTTGTTTGAAGGGGCAGTCTGTTTTTAAGTAGGATGGGAAAATGAAGTGTTAAAATTAAAACTCTAGACCAATGTCCAGAAAAAAATGTACCTCCTTACCTTTAACTTAAAGTATCCCGCCGCTAATGTTTTAGAACGCCAAAACTATTTAAAAGGCTTACGTAATGGGCATTTTGTAACTGCCTTTTTAACGTGAGAATTAACAGTTGATTATTACAGTAAATAGATACAGAAGAAGCATCTCCAAAATAACTCAAAAAAGAAAGTAAGCCATAATTTGTATTTCCTATAAATATTTTCGTGTTTGATAATAACGACATTGTCGAGTAGATTTCATTAGAGAATAATAGGACTATATGAACATATTGTAGTTTGTTTGAATTTCTACTAAATAAACTATAGAGTCTCATTGATTTATTTAGATCAATACGGTATTAGTTAGAGAAACTACATTGCATGATTTCTCTAACTTATAATCCAATTGATTATCAGTGGCATATGCTAGGGGTGGGGTGCATGGGTACTTGTATCGGGCTGTTATTTTAGATTATATTTCACAGTCATGGTCCCGAAAATTTAAGACAGGAGGTCCTAGTCGACGCTATGGAGGTTTACCTTCTACTCTTTTTCGTAACTTAAAGGGACAAGTGTGCCATTTTGGGGCGTTGATTTTTAGTCTTGAATATATAGTCTAATGTGTTACTTGTGAAGTCCACATACACCCATCTCGGTTCAGAAAATATGCCAAAGGATTAGTCAGAGATTTGCATTTGGTCTTTCTACGACGAATATTGGGCTATAAAAGACTGTCAACATCTTGCAATTTGCAATGAAGCAAATTGTGGCACAAGTCTTCTGTTTAATGATTAAAAACTTTTATCATGTCAATTCCTTTGACAGCACCACTGGCACAACCATCTTAACCTATATCGGAATGAACTCTGAACCTTCATGTCAGAGAACAAACCTCTTACTCACTAGGCCACCTTCCCCGAACTTTATCACAGAAAGTGCGAAACCTGGTTGAAAAATCCAACAGTGGCTCAACTTTACTGGACTTAATGGGTTGGGCCACTCTCCCAGCAATTCAGCAATTTTTCTGAGGGTGTGGACACCCTAGGGGAGGGGGGCCGTGGATTCGGTTCAACCAGTCCCTGTGGTAGTTGAAACACTGAACCCCCAATAAAAGGAACTATCTCGGCATTAAGACATTGAAACCAGAACTTCAGAGAACGTAAACAAGTTACCAGATACCATCGTCCATCCAATCTTATTTATCATTTGTAGAAGCAGTAATTATATTTTGATTAGACTTAACTCTACATCTAGGATCTAAATAGATTTTAAAATGAATAAATTGTTTATATTATTATCTATATCGTGATTGCGTTCGTATAAACAATTTGATAAACAGACGGTTTTAAAAAGCAGGCCTTATCAACATGACTTACTAACAGGCATAAATTATACAGAATTTCATTTACAAATACTTCATTATGATTGATATGACTGATCTAATTGGTGCATCAAAGGTGTTGGATCCAGTTGGATCCTGGCCCTTGATACAGTCGACTCATATTTTCGTCACTATTTTTTATTGGTTGCTTTAATTTTTTATTGGTTGCTTTACTTTTTTATTGGTTGCTTTATTAAATCTCGATCAATTACAAAACAAAATATCACGCGAAAGTCTTTCGGAGAGTCTTTTTGCAGCTGATTGAGCTCTTGAAGACGCACAATGCCGTTAGAGTTTGCAATAAGGGAAATTTTACCAGAGGAGCGGCATTGTCTACATTTTTTCGTATCAATGCATACACATCCTGTAGGACACGAGATATCGGTTTGTGGTCTCATCCGAAAAACGACATTATTCTGAAGAGATCAAAGGTACAGGGTGTCGCCTGACTCGCACACACTATATCAATATATGGTAAATAACTAAAATAACTAGATCGAGAACATAGTTTTCAGTTTGCGATGAAATGAATGCTTGAAACTTTCCAATTCTCAAAGGATGAGTAAATAAAATTAGAATCATGAATGAATAAAGGATTTTCAGACAGCTGATGAATAATTCAGTAACATTTTTTACTCTTCTTTCCAAACGACTGTGAATTCATCTGCTATTGGAGGCGTCGTTCAAATCGATGCTTCAACACTGATTTTAGTCTTGAATTTATGTAAATAAACTTCAAAAGTACTAGAAATGTACGAAAATCACATAAATTGTTCAAAAATACTTGAAACTAGGAATTTTCCTCATTATTCCTGTGTATTTTTTTTTACTATATATTATAGAGTATCTTAAATTGACTAGTGGTCATTTCAATATTAAAACGCAGATAATTCTGGACACACATAATTTAAAGGCTCAGATTTCGACGGTGAACTGTGAATACTATTACTGATTAACTTAGCCACAAAAAACAGTTCCTGAGACTAAAGTATGAATTGGTGAAAAAAAATGACCTACTTGTCCCTTTAAAAAGATTTCCCCGTGTCTGAAACTGATTTCACTTTGGTTACAACTGATTAACATTTGAAACTGATTTCATAATGGTTTTCTTGTATTTGAAAACTGATTTCACTGTGCTAACAACTTATATCAACATTCGAATAAAAGGCGTAGGAGAGACCGAAAAAATATCGGGCAACAACCCGAAAACACAGGTAAACCGAGAAAAAAACGTAAAATTCGTGGGAAAATTTCGGGCAAACCAGCCAGCCTTCGACAGCAAGTAATTAAAAAGGGGTAGGCTAATGCTGCCATCTTGACAAGTATTCTTTCATGGCTTAATAAGTACGTGGGGTTGCTCGTCTTCATCACCTAAACAGGAGCAGAACATAGGACGTAAAACTCCCTTAAAACAGAAAGTATTCATGTATGAGTTTTTCTTATTATCTATAAAATACTATAATCACAAGTCTTAATATCTTTTGTATAGTAGAAATTTCCAGACGTGACCATTGACTGTCCATGAATAATACTGTTATTAATGTTAAACATTCTTTATTAGCCTTTAACATATCTGTTACAAACGCCAGTATCTTATAGTTATTGTTAGAAATGCCTTTACAATGATTGCTGGTGTGGCACCAGGCGGTGTATACTTACTCTTTTCAAGACACCTAAAATCACTTTTCATTGTGAAATATTTCCCCTTTTATGACTGGTATATTATTTCCTCATATGAACAGTTCAATGGCTGCTACCAATTTGCCTGACCTTTATTTTAGTTTTCGTGATTCGCTTCGGATTGTTGGTACCTGTTTTCTTTTTCCTTTTTTTCCTCTTTCCTTATTTCGCACTTAAAAACCTCTGCGCTATTGTGCTAAGAACTTATATTGATAAACTATGTTTATATTAAATCGATCTTTGCAAACGCAAACAAGTCAATATGTGCTCTTATCATAAAAGCAAATACTGTATTTACTGAGGTGAAGTTGATCCTTATCAAGACTTAATACATCTCTACAATTTCGTTTCTCAGTCAGACGCGTTTGATTTATCTGAAAATTCTACTAATGTAATTACGGCTATGGCAAATCGTACAATCTGAATGAGCGTTAAACAAATATACTGAATAAAATACTAGACCAAATATTTGAGATAACAAAGAGATAACAAGGTGCTTTAAGAATGGTTAGATGCTAAACACGGACTCACAACTCGGTTAAATTAGGCATTATTTTTACAACAGATATAGGCTTACCTTGTAACCAATTGCAAAAAATAAGAAATCGCCTAACAATGTGAATAGAAACCAAAGTCTACGAAGTGCCTTTAATGAGTAAGAATTCCCTGTTTCAACTACAGCATTAAATTGTTTAGTGGCCAAACACACATCAAATCTTATAACTCACCTCAAAAGTGCAGCAGAAAAGCATAAGAAATATCCAGCTGTTTGCGACTACAGCATTAAAATCGTTTAGTGCCTTAAAACTGAAAACCCTTGATAGAAGCAAAACGCTTCAGAATTCCCTGTTACATTTACAGAAATAAGACCACTTAGTAGCTTAACATACACAAACTCTAGTAACTCAAACAATAAGTAAAATACCATTGGCTTAGCGCACACAAAATCTCATACCAAAACTCAAATCATTTGAAACTGCATCCAAAGATCAAAAAAAAAAGAAGTACCTGTTAAGCAAAAATAGCATTCCATAGAATCATAAAATTCATGACATGCCTTTAATGGGCGAATTTGAATCTCAAAATGAGTTTGTTTTGTGCAACTACTTCACAAGGTAAAAAGGATGTTTTAAAGATAAAAGTGTACCTTGTTATAAGATAAGTATTTTTCTTACCTTTATTATGTAACATGTAATCCAAGCTACTGAGACAAGCGATAGAAAACAATAGAAGAACTGTAACACTCTGACCGTACTCTCCAGCTATATACGATACTGAATGATGAATGGCACGACTCGCACTATATACTGAACACAAATAGAAACCATTCTTTATCAATAAGACAGGTTTCACATGGGAACAAAATTGATAGCAGTTACGGCAATGAATTACCAGCATAAAACCGTCATAAAGCTCTCAAAATCCGTTAAGATATCCATGTTACAAAATCCATGTTCAGACAATACTTCAACAAAAAGGGTGTCAACTTGGTCAATCCTGGCGTTCCGAAAAGAGTGCACATATCCTGCGCCGAACACAAATATCGAATTCAGGAAATGCGTACAAATTAAATACACATGTATACACAAATGTAAAATTAGCTACTTAAAGTGGCTGGAATGTGTTTGCTGTGAAAGACGTTTGCAAAACACGAAAATTTGGTTTTAATGTCCATATTAAAGACAAATTATAACCAAAAAGTTCTTAATTAGGCTGTTACGGGTTGGCATTTTGAACATATCATTTTCTTCTAAGTGCATATCATACAAGAACATTTTTGCGCAAATAGCTTCAAAGACACCAAAAATCTCCACTTTTTTCAAATTATTCATACAAGTGTGAACAATGAACATTGGTTTTACAACAATAGTATACCAAAGGACAAAATAATTTGAACAAAATAAACACTTTCGTGAAAATTTGAAGTAAAATAAAACTTACCTTGCATGAGTATGGATATGCCGAGACAAAAAGTTTAAAAAGATCTAATGGAGAATAAATAAGAGTAAACATATACTTGACGTTTGTTAACAATCCTGTATAAATCAAAGAGAGAAATCGACTATACAGAGGTAAACTCGTGAAACTTCAATAAATATTGTAAACAAGAATGCCAGTCAACCAATAAAACGTCTGTGCCATCAAATCAGTAAGCTTAGAGTGAAATACTGATGGGATCTTTGATTAGTTGTAGTTTCATATCATTAGTTACAATACAGAAATCAACCAATTATCTTATTAAAGGAAACCTTTCCTGTAATGTGTAACAATACTAAAAACAACCAATTATCGTGTTAAGGGAAACCTTTCCCGTAACATGTATCATTGGAGTTACATATCATTAGTTACAATACAGATAACAACCAATTATTTTGTTAAAGGAAACCTTTCCTGTAGCATGTTATATCAAAAGGGTTCATAAGATATATAAAATTGGTAATCATGAAGGGGGTGTGATTAATAAAAAAAATAACATCATTAGACCGACACTGCGAAAAGAAACTTGTATGATTACAATGGAGAAGTGAAAATAATCTTCTTTAAATCATATTGGTGCTCGAGGGACTACTCATGAAAGTCGTTGCTTCAGAATGTCACGAGGAGAGTCGATTTCGCAACACCATAATATATACCTTGTTTTAAAAGCTACTCTGATTGTCTCAGTTTAATGTCTGCATATTGATAATGAAGTCATGTCGAATTGGTGACTGGCTTTGGGTTTTTTATTTGCTGGCTATTATGTATCGAAGGATTGGTTGTAGACGGTTACTCGTAATTCATTATTGGTGTGATGTTCATTGACATGTTTATTAGTCAGTTGTCTGACTGGTTTTATCGCAAAATCTTACACTAATATTCGTTGGTTTTCAATTAAAAATTTTGTATTAAATGAAATGTCGTCGTTCAAATTTTTCCCTTAAAGAGACAGATGCGCCATTGTTTTTTTTTTTTTCTTTTTGACCAATAGTACCTTATTCTCAGAAACGGGGAATTTTTTAGCTGAGCCAATCAGTAAAAGTGTTCACAGCTCAGCATCAAATTTAGGCCTTTAAATCCTCGTGTCCAGGATCATGAATGTTAAAATGACGAGTCGTTTTTACTTTAAGATACTCTGTGATATATAGAAAAGACATAATATAGAAATAGTTAGTACAATTTCTAGTTTGAAATATCTTTAACGGAATTATGCGATTTCCGTACATTTCGAGTACTTCTGAAAACTATTTAGACCTACATATTTATGTTCAACACTCAAAATCAACCCCCCAAAATGGTGCACCGTCCCTTTAATAAGTAGAATCAAATAATTCCAGAATGAACAACTCAGTAATAATTAAATAAAAATAAGATTGAAATCTTATCAATGTAATCATCATATCGTATCTGTTTTAGATAAAATTTCTTCAATTCCGTCAGTTTAATCAGTCCGGTCGGTTTGTATTTAATTGTTGATGAAACGGTTACTCGATTTATCTTGCCCTGCTCGTTCCTCTGACGGATAGGATATTATGGCCAGACATATAATATTAATTTAATGGAAGTTGTTCCGATTTCTGTCGCTTGTTTTTGAGAGTCTTCACCATAACAAAAAGCCAAGTTTTTATAATGCCCTTATGTCCCAATGCCCCGTGTACCATAATACAGTCGAGGGACAGGCTTAACTTACAGAATTGTATGAATTACAGTCCCTTCCCCGAGGATATAGGACCGCTAAGGTCCTGTTTCATGACCTACTGCATGAAGACATGAAATCTTATGCCAGCGTACAAAAAATGAAATTTGTTCATAGATAGTGGTTACAGCTTGGTTTCTCATTTAGACTACAAACTTTTGCTGTACGTGTCTGCAATAAAAGGACCAAACATCAAAGTCTGCCTCTCCTGGCTCCGTCACATCAGAATAGCATTGTTGTTACAGCGCTGCTACTGATAAATTAAAAAATTGTGTGTTAAGGTCGCCATTGTCGCCACTATTCACCCAGTCACGGGAGGGCCTACACACCCGGCAGACACGCTGCAAAAGGGTTAAAACGCAATATGGTCGCACAAATCGCGGTTAAAGTCAACTGTGTTTTATTTTAAGTTAGTAGTTTTTAAGGAAATATTGCTCTAAGATCGCAAATAGTCAAAGTCCGGTGTGACAGAGCAATTAAGCGAAGTTTATATCATTTGGAGCTGGCCTCGTATGTAGTGCTACAGATCGTACTTTGCAGTTATAGTGACATTCCAAGTTCTGAAAAGATAGAATCTTGTTCTATATTGGTTAAAAAAATGTTCTACTTCAGGAATCTCAAAAGCACATTACGTGCCAATGTACAAAAAAGGAAACTGACATTCAAGTATCATTATTATGAAAATATTAGCTTTTTAAATGACACGAACGGTGATGAAAAAGCTTTTAGCTTGAGTGTTTTCTATTGATTTCATTGTGAGAGGCCTTCTAAATTTAGTCTTGTACTTCCATAGAGGTCCAAATTCTGTCAATAGACGCAAGATTTATTCTTTTTGAATAGAATGATTTTCTATCTATCTGACCAAAAAAAAAAACTTCAATCACCAAGTACAGCTATAGGTAAAGCGGACACGACATTTCGTATATATTTGATTTCTGTAAGCATATACCCCTAGGCCTATAGATTCTAAAATTAATAAGCATGCATGTTTAAACCGAAACTTCTTATCATATAGATAGATGGACCATGATTCACTTTATATAAATAGTTTCGTATGATGCAGTGCATTTTACAAATTAAAACGACCTGTTTCATACGATAGGGGTTACCTTATAATATGAACGAGTTTCATGCATGTGTTCATATTTACACAATAAACTGTAAGTAGAAGCGTGTTAATTGGTCGAATTGGGAATCGCGTGAAATCATGAATAACGAGTTTGCCTACAAACACGGTAGAAACATGCAATAGTTTCAGAGGTGTTGAAGCGGCGATGCTGAGTCTGCAAGTGAAATATCCCACAGCTGTCACCGTTCTCATTTGATGATAAAGCATCTAATTGCGCTGTTAAGCGAGGTGGAAGTCTATTACTATACATAAAAAAAATCAACATTCTGAAAAATATATAGCCTACGCTACCAAAATCACTGCTAAGATCACTCTCACAACAAAACTTTGACAATTTTGGAAATTGGCTTCTCGCATGTTTCAAGATTATATTGCCGTCACCCAATTTTTTTTATACACATTCAACAACTTCTTAGGAATAATAAGCATAATATAGGAATGTATTGAATCAAGCTTAAAGCTAGTTGCTATGGGTAAAAACTTGAAAAAGCAGCTTTGAATTTATGACTCTCTAAAATTGTTGTGGTCTGGAGTATGCCTAACTGTAGTTACGTCCCTTTGACCATCTTTTCTAAATTTATTTATGTCAGCGTGAACAAAAGTTAAGTTGAATAAAAATCGTAATTATTACCATTCTAAACCCTGAAGATTGACTTTGGTATGTATCTGTCATGACAATTGTATGATTTTCTTACATATTTCATGGTTGACATGAGCATGAGTGCGTTTGTTCTCTGGTTTTTCAAGACAATATTTTCCTTCTGTTCAGTGGCTCTACTTTCAATTTAGTCCGAAACTAAATTCTTATCTAGCTACGGATACTTTTCTTGGTGATTTGATATATTGAAAGCAGCGAATAATTTAATCCACCCCCCAACTTAACCTTGAGATCCCCCAATAAATAGTGACTCGTGTTTCTGATTATAAACCAGCCAAGAATTGTCGAAATTAGATTATCAAATAAGGGTAGGTGAAAGTAAGTTGTTTCGGACTACTTTCAATTATTGCAAATTTTAATGGTCTGAAGGGTTTCTTTTGAATGTAACAAATGCCCATTTGATGATGAATCCGATACTTTCCAAGCCTGAAAATATATTGACAAATATCTCCAATGCAAGGGCAGACTGAGAAACTCTGGGCCAGCCCCGTCGCCCGGAATGAATTGGTACTGGGGCTCAGATTTTGTACTCAGAAAATTTGATTCACAGAACTCATTTCTGACAATTTTAAGGTGCCAAAACGACACAGGAAATGATACAGGAAATTAATCAATCTCTGCTGAGCTGAAGAAGATTTGGCCTGGGCTTAATTCTGACTTGTCCACCCCAACTGTGGGGTTGCTATGGCCTCTTGGACCAAGAAGATGTCCTAGTAGGGCCACTATCCCAATGTCCAACTTGGCTCTTCCAATTTGTTTCTTGCCCTCACCCTATCTATTTGCAAATTTCTTTATATGATTTAAATTGTTTTATTTTCAATGAATTGAAAAAGGATTTTTGAAATATGATTCACATTTTGACTCTCTTCAGGTCAAAGAATTGATTTAAATAGCCGTTATGAACAGTTCAAATAATGGAGCATTGTATTTAGTGACACCAACAGTTGAAAGTAAACCATTAACTAAACATGCAGGATTTAAAGTTCATTTGAAACTAGAAAATCTACAACCACCAGGTTCATTCAAACTTAGAGGCATTTCATATCTATGTCAAAAGGTGAGTAGTGATAATGAATTGGCATATATTATGCTATGGGAGATGTAGGTCTTCTGTCCATTCACAGTCATTTTAATGGAGAAATGATGTATTTTATCAGTGATCATTGAAATTGAATATTATTGAGTTGAGGCCACAATGTGCATTTACATGTTGGATACGACCATATTTCCTCATGTCCAACTCTTAAATTGCATTTCAGACCCAAGCTTTTAACTGGGTCAAATATTACGTGAAACGAGACCCAATTTTTAAAATTATTACAGTTTGATTGTGACTCAAAAACCTCAAATCACGAAGTCATGATTTGATATCAGAAGAGTTGAGAACTGGGTTACTTGTCATAAATATCCTAATTTAAGATTCTCTGAGTGTTAATTTTTTTAGAATTAACTTAATTCATTATCAGTCCTCATATCTGTAACACTCTCTCATTGATGGTTTAATTACAGTTCACTATAATTTTGTTCAAATGAATTCAGGTTTAATTACAATTCACTACAATTTGACCCAGGTTCCATTCTCTGGCCAATTTAATTTCTCTAACAACTTAATTATCACTTGTAAATAGTTTTCTCCTGTCTTGTAATTGGTTATTAATCAAGTTAAATTTGTTTAGTCAAGTCTTTTATTTGTAGATCCTTGGTTGACATTGACATAAATATCAGCAGGTCAAATTAGTACTGTAATAGCTTACCATGGTTATTGATAAATGTTTAAAATTCTGAAGTCTACACCAACATCCCAGATATTATATTTATTATTCATATTTCAGGCCATAAATGAAAGAAATTGTAAAAAGCTAGTTTGTGCATCAGGAGGCAATGCTGGACTTGCTACAGCCTATTCAGCTCAACAATTAAAAACACCATGTACAATAGTTTTACCAAAGAGTACCCCAGATCACATAGCTGATAAACTGAGAGATTATGTAAGTCTTCTTAATTTTGTTTCATGATATAATGATAATGAAGCCTGTCATATATATTAGAGTCTGAGACATTCCATATTAACATTTAAGGGACAGGTGCACCATATTGGTGAGTTGATTTGAGTCTTGAATATATGTAATTAGTTTTCAGAAGTACTAGAAATCTACGAAAGATATTGAAAAACTCCTTCAAAAATATCTCAAATTAGGAATTTCAATCACAGATAGACTCAAATTTCAACGGTGAGCTGTCAACACTATTACTGTTTGGCTTCACTAAAAAAATCCTAAGATATGATGAAATATATTTGATCATGTTAATAGATATGTATATTTTGGGGTGCTGAAGTGATAGTAAAAGGAGAAGTATTTGATCATGTTAATAGATATGTATATTTTGGGGTGCTGAAGTGATAGTAAAAGGAGAAGTATTTGATCATGTTAATAGATATGTATATTTTGGGGTGCTGAAGTGATAGTAAAAGGAAAAGTATTTGATCATGTTAATAAATATGTATATTTCAGGGAGCTGAAGTGATAGTAAAAGGAGAAGTATTTGATCATGTTAATATATGTATATTTCAGGGTGCTGAAGTGATAGTAAAAGGAGAAGTATTTGATCATGTTAATATATGTATATTTCAGGGAGCTGAAGTGATAGTAAAAGGAGAAGTATTTGATCATGTTAATATATGTATATTTCAGGGAGCTGAAGTGATAGTAAAAGGAGAAGTATTTGATCATGTTAATAAATATGTATATTTCAGGGAGCTGAAGTGATAGTAAAAGGAGAAGTATTTGATCATGTTAATAAATATGTAAATTTCAGGGTGCTGAAGTGATAGTAAAAGGAGAAGTATTTGATCATGTTAATAAATATGTATATTTCAGGGAGCTGAAGTGATAGTAAAAGGAGAAGTATTTGATCATGTTAATATATGTATATTTCAGGGAGCTGAAGTGATAGTAAAAGGAGAAGTATTTGATCATGTTAATAAATATGTAAATTTCAGGGTGCTGAAGTGATAGTAAAAGGAGAAGTATTTGATCATGTTAATAAATATGTATATTTCAGGGAGCTGAAGTGATAGTAAAAGGAGAAGTATTTGATCATGTTAATAAATATGTATATTTCAGGGAGCTGAAGTGATAGTAAAAGGAGAGGTATTTGATCATGTTTATAATATGTATATTTCAGAGAGCTGAAGTGATAGTAAAAGGAGAAGTATTTGATCATGTTAATAAATATGTATATTTCAGGGAGCTGAAGTGATAGTAAAAGGAGAAGTATTTGATCATGTTAATATATGTATATTTCAGGGTGCTGAAGTGATAGTAAAAGGAGAAGTATTTGATCATGTTAATATATGTATATTTCAGGGTGCTGAAGTGATAGTAAAAGGAGAAGTATTTGATCATGCTAATGAATATGCTGAATCTTTAGCTCTACACCCAGGTGATATAAAAATTTTCCAAAGAATTTCACCTTTCACCTCGTACTGATTATTTTTTTTTTTTTGCCATGTCTTGCAAAATTTGAAAATTATATAGCCTTTCTGGTTAGACCAATTCAAGAATAAGAATTTGCTTAATTAGCACTGTTCGTATCTCAATGTAATGGACATATATTTTGTTCATATGTGTTCATTTGTTCATTTCAGAGTGTCAGTATGTTCATCCATTTAATCTTCCAGAATTATGGTAAGTTTCATACAAAAGGTTTAAAATATCTGTAACTTTCATACCAGAGGTTTGAAATATCTGTAAATTTCATACCAGAGGTTTGAAATATCTGTAACTTTCATACCAGAGGTTCGAAATATAGGTACCTTTCATACCAGAGGTTTGAAATATATGTAACTTTCATACCAGAAGATTGAAATATCTGTAACTTTCATACCAGAGGTTTAACATATCTGTAACTTTCATACCAGAGGTTTAACATATCTGTAACTTTCATACTAGAGGTTTGCAAAATCCGTAAATATCTGTAACTTTCATACCATAATATCTGCAACTTTCATACCAAGGTTTGAAATATGTATAACATTCATTGTTAGATGCATTCAGACTGATGATTAAAGGATTTTAACTTTTTTCTAAGATTTTCTAGAGTGATACTAAAGATTTCTGATTTTTAAGATTATTCTCTTTAAGGGAAGGTCACACTAGTCTGATATTGGAAGCAGCAGATCAGTTGAAGATGAAGCCTGATGTAATTATAACTTGTGTTGGAGGTGGTGGACTACTCAATGGTATTGTACAAGGAATGAGAAAAGTTGGCTGGGAAGACATACCTATTGTTGCCATGGAAACTATTGGTGCTGATTGCTTTAATAAGTCTGTTATTGCTGATAAGATTGTAACTTTACCAGATATCACTAGGTAATGTTGAATGATTTAGTGTTACTTTTGGTTTATGATTGGAATTTTAAGGCTAAAGTCCTGCATCAGCTGAGCTCAAAAGTCAAATTTTTACTTGTGACAGGGCCTTGTAGCCCTACCCCGTAGAATTAGTTCCTTGGTGGGTGCCATTTTGAAATCTTTTTGGAAAATCTACTTGGAAATGTAAGATATCTTGGTTGGCAAAATTTCAAAAAAGAGTTAAGCAGAAAAAGTTACAAGTTATTAAACCAGATAAGAAAGTATAACTGTATTATTCAGAGAATATTTTTTCTCGTTTTTTAGTGTTGCAAAGTGCCTGGGATCTCTAACTGTATCTAAACAAACCTTTGACTATTATAAAGAAGCTAAACCAGAAATACACTCAGTTATAGTAGATGATAGAGAGGCGGTGAATGCTTGTCTTAAATTTGCTGGTAGGTTGATATTACAATGATAATATAATTTGTTTAATACCATCATATGACACCTCCCTTGCCAACAAATATTTTGAATTTATGCTCTTTAGTATTGTAAAGGGTGGGAAACCAAGAATAATAGATCAGAGGATAAAGGTAAAAACTTAAAGGTGAAGGGGGTTATTGCCATGGTGTGGGATGAAAATTTTTTTCGGGTAGTTCAAGAGGCAGCTTACATGAGGAATCCTAGTCTAGTGGGTTTATTGGTCGCATCCGTGTGGTATGTGTCCTTCTAGGGTTCAAGGTCAAATAAAGGACACAATCCCAATATGTGGTGTATCTTGAAAACGACTCATTTAAAAGGGACAGATAAACCATCCGTTTGACCAATAGTAAATAGTCTCAGGAAAAAGAAATTTTTCAGCTAAGCTATTCAAGTATAGTGTTCACAGTTCACAGTCGAAATTTGGTCCTTCAAATCTATGTGTGTTTGAATGTTAAAATGATGACCCATCATATCTTGTCATCTATAGAAAAGACATGTATAGATATGGAAAGTGAAATTCCTTGTTTGAGGTACTTCTGAAGACTATTTACATCAAGACCCAAATCAACCCCCAGAATGGCGAATCTGTCAAATGTATATGAGCAGATAGGAAACCCCTATAGAAAATTTGGAAAATACACATAATTGTCATGATGTCATCTATACCTATTTATTTTTCATTCTAAATTATAGAAACAGGATTATATTTTTTAGTTATTTGATATTCTAAAATCATGAATATGAATTCTGAATTTTAGATGACCACCGTTTCTTGGTAGAACCTGCATGTGGTGCCACACTAGCTGCTATTTATAGTAACAGTATACAAAGACTTCAAGAAGAAGGAAGATTAGGAACTATTGATAATGCTTTAGTTATAGTTTGTGGTGGAAGTATGGTAAACTTAGAAACATTACAAGACCTTAAAAAACAATTTAATCTGTAATGTCAGTCGTTTGTCTTTTTATACTTTTCCCCCTGATAGATAGCCCCTATTTTTTAGTGATTGAAAATTTGAAATTACTGGAACAATGCCTAGAGATATCAGGTTTCATCAGGACTATAGTATACATAAAACACAAAAGCAATTGTTACCTCCAATTAATTCAAGAACTCATACAGAACCACATTTTGTAAACCATTTATATATAGATTGAATTGAATTCCAAATATTGCTGATGGTCTTAGATTGTCTTTGGTTTGATGAATATGCAGAGCAATGACACAATCATCATTTGGAATATGATTTTAAAGTAGGCCAAAACATATGCCTCTATTTCAGCCTCTGATGGATATTTTGACAATTATCGGCTGAAGTAGAGTCAGAAAACCCGGTCCTGTTTTACGGAGCTTTTCCACACCTCTGAATAGTCGTTTTTTCTAACATGATATAAAATTGTCTTTACGATGACTGTAAATTATTGTTGGGTATCACCTTAACTTTCGTTTTGTTAGTTCCACGTGACCCGTAAACTTTTGGCTTTTAAATGGCCGACTAGTGATCTGTTTCGTTTAAAAAAAAATGTAATGGAAACGCAGACATAAATGATGTATAAACGATAATATGACTGAACTACAAAAATATCAGCCAACAACTTTCAAAGTAGCTATCAGAGGCTGGAGTAGACGCAGATGTTTCGGTGTAATAATACAGGAGAACATCTCAAACCGAAATGGGGGTCATTTTCACTGGAAATTGAAGGGATGGATGTTAATTTATTTCAGATGTAAAGTCATCAAACCTTACATTCCCGTGGACCCGAGGACATTGTAAGATCCTCTAAATTTGAAGGTGTCAAAGTAGCCTGTTCTGCCTCTATTCCAGCTCTGATTCAAAATTTGAATTCAATTAAATTTGAGTCACACTTGTAGATCAAAATGTAATAGTATTAAAATTATCATGCATGGATGCCATCATGTTCACCAAGTGACGATCGTCTTTAATTCAGGACAAGGCCTGTAATGGTAAACCTGCTCTGTAATGCAACGCTGACTAATTGAAATTAGACCAAACGAACGTTCCGTTTTTCATTAGCTTTTATTTCAGAATATCAATTTCAGTTAGGGTCTAACGACAGCCCTCTTGAGCGTTCGTCAAATTGTTGCCCTCTCCAAGCTGGCATTTTGTAACGCAGCATTTATCAGGTTAGGTCAAATGTTGAACGAATGTTTAAGAAGGCTGTCCCTAACTGTAGTGGCTATATTAAAAATTAAAGCTAATAAAAACGGAACGAAAGTTTGGCCTTATTTTCATTAGTATGCAGGGCAAGATGAAGATTTAAAGTTGCCTGTCTCTTCCAGAAAGCCAAAGGGTTTCATTTTTCATCATTTGCCAACAGACATTTCTGCTTTAGAGCTATTTTGGCACTCTGATGATCCCCTCATCATCTGGTACTGAAGTAGATGGCTGACTGTCTAGCTTCTTAATATACTTGTTTTGACTTTTTTTTTAATTTCACATGTATGCATTACTTTTGGTTAAGCTGGCACACCAAGGTTCCTAAAATACCTAATCAAAGATCGTTTGTATTGTATTACAGTAATGCATTTATCTTGTGCTTCAAAATTTGTATAAATTCTAATGAATTATATTCATCACTAATCACACATCAGCGGAGAGTGATTAAAAATATTTTACAAAGAACAAGAAGGGCTTTCAGTAATGCATATTTTTAACTGTATGTATATTAAGACCTATTTACTCTGTCTCTACCGACTACAGACTAACAGTGGGTTAAGTGGTGTTTTGTGGTGATTACAAAGAGGCAAATATCGCTGGAGCTTTCCTTGCATATATAACCGGCAGATTCTGGCTGAAAAGAAACCTTCAAGGGGCTGCTTGTCAAATCTTTATGGTGGTGGCTCAAGGCTCTACTGGTCAAACCTTTACACTTTAGCATCAGTAGCATCAAAAATATAAGGCAAATATATGACATGATATTTGTGACAAGAACAACGTCATCATAACATTAATGATGATTACCACATGTAGAGTAATAAGCAAATTATATCCAGTATCACAACACATAGCTCTTTTCTTGTCAAACTGTATCTGACCTTTTATAACACCCCACTTGCCCTAACGACAGTACAAAATAGTGAACTAACTCGTTGACTTGGGTTTAAATGTAGAACACATTTTGCCTATCTTTAACTAGATTATTATCATGATGTTAAGCTATTATAATTTAATTTATTACGAACTCACTCTAAATGGTTATACAGGTGATGTAAACATTTTTGGTTTCTGATCACTTTGACCTTTTCGAACTGTATAATTTATAGTTCATTGAGATAAGGAGTTATAAACAGTGGCAACTCTCAAATTTCGCTGAAAAATCACCAGGTGCACTAGAAAGTCTGGATAACATTGACTACATAATTCAAATTCTTGTAAAAAAAAAGATATTAGGAAGAAAACTCTGCGGTATTAATAGGTCATCAGATCTATCTGGGACAACTTTTTAAATTAGAATCTTCGATCCATTTGGACTTTTTAAAGGGATTGTAAAGAGGTTTTCTAAATTTGTATGTACATATAAATCTGACGTCTGTGGTTCCTTTAATTCCAGAAAAAACTAAGTATTTGATGACGTCACTAATCGCGAAAGGTCCTATGTGATACAGCAAATTTTGAGATTAGTGACGTCATCAAACAATTAGTTTTGGTTGGATTGCAGAAACCACGGGCGTCTGATTTAAAATTGGAATGGTGCAAATTGGTGTTATCAGTGTTCCCAATACGCATAACAAATTTTGAAAACCTCTTTATAAACACGGTATAAAGCTTTATGTCATTGTTTTAAGGGCCAATATCCTTGTGATGTGACTATATATAAATATGATCTTATATCTTGATAAGATCGTTATCAATTTTTGTGTCATTTTCTAATGAAACAATATCACAGTAGGCGGTGTGCTTTATTACATATTGTGAATTTTGATAAACGTTAAACTTGGGAATTATTATGCAACACTACGAAACTGAAACATTCGGTGGAATTGTGACTTTTTCAAAATTGGAACTTTTGATAGATGCGTAATGCCAATGAAACTGGATCTTTCAGTCGACGTTCGACGCTTAAAAAACTGGAACTTTCAAGAGCTTACAAAACTGAAACTTTTTTTTTTGGATATGTGCGCTTCCAAAACTAGAATATTCGGCGAGTAAATGAAAATCAGAACTTTCAGAAGATACGCGATACTTATAACGACGCTTTCATCGATAGATGTGTGGTACTTGCAAAATTTGGCCCTTTGATGGATACAAATCTAGCATTTTCGATTAACATGTGACGGTTACAAAATTAGAACCATTTGATCCATATGTGACGCTTACAAAACTGTAAATTTCGGTATATATATGTGACAATTTCAATACTGCATCTTTTGTTGGTACGTGACGCCGCTTACTCAAACTCCAACTTGTGGTCACTACGCAGCAAATTATTTTTAACCCAATAAATGAATATAACAGAAGCAGAATAGTTGGCGTAACTCTCTATTTTTTATGATTTTCCAATGACTACTGTAATAGACATGAACGGTGAAAGTAAAAAGGAATATGACTATCGGATTAAAATCATCTTATTAGGTGACGTGAACGTTGGTAAATCGTCTTTTATCCGGGTGTTGTCCGAACAGACAGACCTGGAACAGGGGTGCTGCTGTAAAGATTATCAACAGAACAGTTATGCCGAGGTGGAATGTATACTTAATGGAAAACGAATCCTAGCTAAAATTATTGATACTGGAGGTATGTCTCTTTTAAATATAAATATACGCTCATATATTTTGATTGTGCACAAACAAGCATTTAAGTGATACATGATCGAATTTTTTCAATCGTTCTTATTAGTCATCTAGAAATAATTTTGTGTTTTATGCTTTATCATTTATCGTTCATATTTTGGACAATAGCCAGTAAAGATCTTATTAGTGCTGTATAGGCGAGTAGTTCGAAAACATTTTGTCAGCTGATCTCTTCCATAATTCTTTGATGGATTTTTATGGAGGGCAAACAGTGGCAAAGAATCTAAAAGAAAAATGGCGAACTGAAACTATGTTAAACCATAAAATTCGCATTAATATGTTACATGCGTCTCAAGAATCTTTAAAATATTTTGTATTCTTGATGAAACAAAGGAAAATGAAAGAAAAAAATAACAAATTTGGTATATTAAAATTATGAAATGCCAACACCTCAAACGTAGAGTGCCACCAAGCGTTATGTCAAATTTATTTTCAGGTCAGGAAAAATTCCGGAGTTTAACAGCGTCTTATTACAGAGGTATACATGGTTGTTTTGTATTGTTTAACAGAAATAGAGAACAAACATTTAATAACATTATGAGTTGGTAAGCAACGATTTTGTATAATTTCTACATGGAGAGTAAGGGCATTTTGTGACATCGCTTATCAAACGAATCCAGTAATATTTTTGGCGAGCTTCAGCATCGATTCTTAGCTGATATACAGAAATGAATTCTGAAAACATTAGAACTTTATGATAAAACATAGGAGATAACACATGTGAGCTCAACATAAATGTAAGAGATAGATAGTTGGTCATTGCAGTGATATGGTTACAAATCACAAGTAACAACTTTCCCACAACAGGCACTTGGTCAATGAACGAGGAAATAATTCTGCTTTGTAAAGGCTCTCTCCAAATAAAAGGGTGTAAATTGTTAGTAAACGGAGATTTGTTATTTGTAAACAATATTTTTATTCAGAATTGTATTGATATACATAATGAAAATGATTGGAGAACAGGGTGCGGCTTTATCACCCCTCTCCAACTGCTCAACATTAAGAAAACAAGTGAGAAAGCAGAACTTTAAAGCTCCTGTGGTAAAGTTCAACGTTCCCATTGAATCTCTCGGATTTTGGAATAACCTATTCTGTATTGTCGTGGTTTTATTGGAGTTTTGTCCCCTTTAACCAAAGGAGGGGCCTAATCGGTGACACTTGTTTTTTCAGGTTGGATGAGTTAAATTCCTTCAACCACCAACATTTAATTTGTACAATGATAGTTGGTACTTCTGCTTCATCTCAAGAACCTAAAATCTCCACAGAAAAAGCAATCAAACTCTCAGAACACATTAATGGGGAATATGCCGAAGTTTTTATGCACAAACCAAACGAAGTTGTCAAAGCTTTACATGGGATGTTAGACTGTATTGTAGCTGAAATACCGAACACGAATTCATTGAGTGTCTCTATTACACCAAAAACAAGGAAGCAAAATAAAAAGAAAGTGTTTATTGAATGTGCCTGTTGATCCTTAATCAATTTTGATGCATGCAAATGATCACATTCCGAAAAAAGGACGTTTCGGGTTCTAATTTGCTGCAGTTTGCAGTCCACGAAGCATGTCGTAATCAAGCAGAGAAACAACCTTCGTAAATACCACGCACGCCGCCGTATCAAAACGTTAAATATTATAATGTGTTGAAGATACGTTGGAAAAGAACGTTTGGTATTATTTGTCAGGTCAACATAACCACGGCAACCTCCTTAAAATGACAGTGTCGCCGATTTGTATTACATTTCTTTGCCAAGTGGTAAAAAAGGTTCATAAATAGAGGATTACTTCCGCTATATTGACATAATTCTATGTGCAAAAGGTGGAAACAATAACTGTATATACTTGTGAAGGTGGTGAACCAAACTTTAAATTAAAACCGAAATAACAAATTTGCAAAAGTAATCTCTTAGATCATCATTTTTCAAGCAGAGAATAAGCTTAAATAACACAAGATATATGGATATACTACTTCACGTAAATAATGATTATTTACTTGACAACGTTACCGGTATGTGTTTCGAAACGTAGTATGTAATAAACTCAGAAGTAGTATATCCATATATCTTGTGTTATTTATGTTTGCCTTCCTACTTCTATATATCTTACAAAGATAAAAGGAGAGAATAAGCTATTGAAAGAAAAAAAATCAAATGTGAAATTCTTAGTTTTAAGTCTTTTTGAAGAAATTATGCTATTTCTGTGCAGTCTTGGTACTTCGAGAAAATGTTGAACATGGCCTTTCCTCTGAGTCATTCGTCTCATTTGTTATCTGTCAAACTAGTAAAAACTGACATCGTTATCTTAGGATAAATATATATCGTAAATATATAGTCAATGTCTTTTTATGATATATTATTCTATGATTAATAAAGCCTCGAATACGCGAGGTGAGGTGTGCGGTGCGGTGTACGCTGTGGAATAATCGATGCAAACGAAAATAGAAGAAGTGAACAAACGAGATACGGGTCCGGACATGGTGCTGACATGATTAGTTTCTTCTATTTTTTACTGTATCTATATCCCACGCCGTATACCGCACCGGACACCGTACCTCGTTGAGATACCTCGTCAAGATATACCCCGTCGAGATACCTGAGATTGCCCAAATCTCTAACACTGTTCTGAGATTTTTGCCCGAAAAACTTGCTTCCGCATATACATACACTTTAAATGAAAATGAATTTTATTTTAATCTTTATAAGTTTCTTTTGGCGAAGTTTCAGTATTTAATGCATTGCTCGACTAAAGTCAATCTATGTTATTAGACAGAAGAAAAGGTTTTCTTGGCGTATACAGTAAGTTTTACAGTTATCATTCAAAAATAGTCTTCAAACGATATTTTGTCGAAAAATAATCTATAATATAATAAATATATAATGCATGTTTTATTTAAATTTATCGGTCCGGAACAAATGTAATAGGCTTACACCTGCGCAACATTAAAAAAGAAACACGTAAAAGTCTTATTTTAAATGGATCGTAAAGAGGTTTTCTAAATTTTTTATGTTTTTCAGGGACACTGATAGCATCAATTTGTACCATTCCAATTTTCAATCAGACATCTGTGATTCCTGTAATTCATTAATCCTATGCTTTATCACAGACAAAAGGCCCTTCGCGATTAGTGACGTCAAAAAGCACTTACTTTCAGTGTAAAACTGTAACCACAGACGTCTGGTTGAAAATTGCAAATTGATGCTATCTGTGTTCAACACTTGTCGCTGAGAAACAGGGTTTTTGATCCGATTCCGGTTTCTTGCACGGAGTCATACCTGAAAAAGTTTGGACTATTGCCTTGACTTACCAAGGGCACAAGAAAGTCTAGACTGTTCAAAAGAACACCACAGTTGGTGTCTGAGAAGCCATTAGAAAGAAATTGTTTTAATAATAATTCCTGGTTGGTCCGACCCCAGGAATACCGAGCGAGGACCCACCAGGGCATTGAGTTTACCTTTTCTGTTAGTGTAGGAAAGTGGAACTCATTGAGCTGATTCCAACTCATTGAGCCATTCCAATTTTCAATCAGACGTCTTTGGTACTAGCGATTCTACTAAAACTAAGTGTTTTATGACGTCACCCCTGCAAAGGTGCTGTAATGTGGAACAAGCAAATTTTGCGGGGGTGATTTCATGAAACACTTAAAATATTCTTGTACTAGTTGAGGCACATAAGGCCTTTGCGATTAATGATTTCATTAAACACTTAATAATAGTGGAAATGCAGGAACTAAAGACGTTTGATTAGAAATTTGAATGGTACAAATTGATGCTTTCAGTGTCCCCGAGAAGCATAACAAATTTAGAAATCTTCTTTACAGTCCCTTTATGTTTCAAATTATACCAAGCTGTGGATGCAGTTGTGACTTGTCGTTTAAACTGGGTACAAAATAGTGAATTTCACAGTAGTGGCCCTATAATTTTTTGATTTAGAAAAGGCTAACTGAGGTCTTTTGACACTGTGTGTTTTAAGCAGACAAACCATCCCTTTTAAAAAAAGCCACACCCATTTAAATTTCCTAATCCCCAATTTTTTCCCCAAATTTAAATTTTATTTTTCATTTATTTTTTTTTTTTTGTTCAGAAAAATCACCGCCAATCAGTGTCAAATAGGTCGAATTATAACTCAGAGATTATAAATAGGTCTGATACTGAAAAGTATTGAAGAAGTCCATACAAAGTTACGTAAACATTCCAATGAAAGCAGATCAATAATCTATAATTTTATTATCTGGTTGGAAAGTATTAGTTGTCTGTATCCAAAATAAAGGGACATAAATCTTTTATTTTTACGAGTTAGCTCCCCTTATATAAATTATTTTTCTTAATTATCAAGACTGTGACAGTGACAGATGGCAGCATTTTATTCTGATCTGTTATATTGAGTTAATAGCTATGTAAATTTAATTCATACTTTCGATTTATGTTAATTGTGATAGACTGATACGATCAACATGAATAGGTATGCTATGCATCAATAAGTTTTATTCTATATTGGAAATCCATACAACTCTATTTGTCTACTCGTCGTCGTCTGATTGTGATACTGAATACTGATAGTGATAAGCAGATAAGTAAAAAGTAGCTAAAAATTAAAGATCAATTCTAATATGTTCACTGTCAGACACACAAATCTTTTCAATTAAACTTATTTTTGATTTTTAATGAAGGTAAATGCGACATCAATATTTTCTAAATATTTATGGATTAGGTTGAAACTCACTGATATTGATAATATTAATCATATTAATTTAGACAATGTAGATGTATTTTCTGCAGAAATAATTGGAGTAAATGTATGTATGTGATACCTTACAATGAAATTCATTTGTCTGGCATCCGACATAAGATATCCAATGAAGATTACACAAGTTTTGTTTTGTAAATCTTTTCTATCACAATGTAGTAAACTAATTTAGAATAAGAGAAAAATACCAATGGCAGCAATGGTGAACCATTTTCATAATATTTCGTGAAAAATGATCTCAAATCTGTAACGTTTCTTGTGGTATTTACAATAGATTTCAGTTAGTGCCACTCATTGTTGAAGGAATAAGCTTACTACCTCCCAGAATGGACATAAAATTAAATTCCCCAACTTAGCCAAAATAAGTTTGAAAGTTTATTCATCGATGGACTTACTGATGTCATAAGTATACAACAGAATCTGTATATGATGATAAATCCATAATACCACTCTCTCTCTGGCTACACTGCTTTCTGAATTGAATTTTGACTATCATTTTCGTATGAATTAAAATATCTACTGAGAGTCTTATAATTGTCTGTGGGTTGATGAAAATGAAAAAAATATTAATTATAAAAATGATTTTACAGAGGGGAATTTTCTGTCCGAAATGTTGGTCATTTTTCAGACAGTAAGTAATAATTGAAACAAGCTTACAAAAAATCTTATATTTCAGATTTGTTAAATTTCGAAGAGGTGATTCGTATGAGAATTTACATGGTGACGATATCGCAGGCACAGAGAAAGTAGAGATGGATATAACTGATATGTATAGAGAATTAGATAAAGATCAACAAAATGTTAATAATTCTATAGTACCGGTAGTGAATAATGAATCTGCAGCTAAACCTCCTCCAACTGGTAAGCTATTTCTGTAGTATAGAATTTAACAAACTATGGCTAGATCATTTTTATCTGATAACGACATATGTTAATTGTGTTTAAATATTATTTACTTTCTTATTAAAGAAATATATTATACCATAATTTATTCCCTTGTGTTTTTGTTATATTTCATGTGCTCTTTGCTTCTAAATGTCATTCTAATCTATTTTCATTAATTGTATTTCAAATAAGCAGGCATAGTCAAAAAATCTTATCAGTATATTCTTATCTTAATTGATAATAATCAATTTATGAGGATTTATTTGAAAATATCCTTATGATGGAAAGTTTATCTTTACTTTCAGAAACATATACAATTCAAGAAGCAATAGATTATATAGGATTTGGTAAATTTCAAGTTAAACTTTCTGTACTAACTGGTTTTGCATGGGTAAGTAGCATGTTTTATAGATAAAAATATATTTATAGATGTTATCTATAGTTTTCTCTAAATGCTCACAACTATTTTTTGGAAGAATTCAATCCCAGTACAGGATGAGATTGTTTAGGCATTTCATTTGCATCATCCATGTCTTTCACGTGTCACGTTTCACAGGTCATTTGTGATCCAAAGAAATTAACAATGTGTTATCGTTTCAATCAAGTGAGTAGCATGGTACCATTTTGCCCTCAGAAGAGTTCATGTCCACCCCAGCGAATGTCCAAGTGACAAATGACTGAGTTAAAAGCGAACCCTGTGTAACCCTTCACATGTGAACAGTTACGAGAGGAATGAGAAGTGAATCGTTCATTCCTATATAATGTCTGCCTAATGCAGATGTATTCAT
Source organism: Lottia gigantea (assembly GCF_000327385.1). Taxonomy (NCBI): domain Eukaryota; kingdom Metazoa; phylum Mollusca; class Gastropoda; family Lottiidae; genus Lottia; species Lottia gigantea. The sequence continues at coordinate 144,119 of NW_008710536.1, forward strand.
TCATATTCATGGTAAAATTCTATGTCGTTTAAAATAATGGTTTTTTTTTTGCTATTATAATGAACCAATAAAACCGTTCAACCTCATGCAGTGTACAATGGACAAATTTTTCTATCGCAGCTGCATTTATAGCCTTTTTGTTAGAACTTTCAAGGCACAGCCTGTACACACACATACAATCTAATTACAATTTGGTATCTGTTTTGTTTTCTGATCCATGGTAATCTAACCAGTTTTCTACCAAAGGTCTTTGCCAAAAGTAGAATTTTTAAACCATCAAAACCTAAAGTAGAGCAATATGACAGTCTCTTTATGAGACACTGGGATATTGTCATCCCACAATTCCTTATCTTATCAAGATTTGGGTTTAACATGACATGCTTTGATTGGTTAAAAATAACATTATTGGGACAAGCCTTTAATTCTAATTAGATTGATAGAACACATGGCCTTGGTTTGCTTCCGACATGAGTTATGAGATGCTTTGGCAATATCAGCCTCTCAGACCTGCATCACTGACAGGGGAAAACCTGATTTCAGCAAAGCAAAGATTAATACTCGTTTTTTGCAGGGAAGATACCTCAGACTCCATTTCCAAAAATTATCTGTCCTGATAGACCATTTTTAGGGCTGCAAAGATTCTTGAAGTTGCAATTCAATACACTATACGATACTCATCCAATGATGCAATTTATTGCAATTCATTTATTAGAGAAGCAAAGAGAAAAAATAGTCGAAATTTGTAAAATTACTAACAATTTTATCACTATTAAGCACTTGAGAACATTTAAAAGTAAGAAATTGTGAAAAAGATCTCAATTTTTAAAGTCAGAAATACATTTTTGCAAATTTTGATGTGAAAATCATACTCAGAAAATGAAAACATGACACAATTTCTTATACACACAAGGATTCTATGTCATTTGATATTAAAGTTGGCTTAGAATTAATCGTGCCGATACATCAGGATTATTTCTATCCAACACAATACATTGATAATGAGAAAAGAATCACGGTTTATTGATTCATCAGTGAATGGTTGCAGCCCTATTTTGCAATGATAAGTGGTTCCCTATGAGTTCCATGTTGTAGCATGTATGATATATAATATGATATTGAAAATAAATCATGCATGATCATAATAATTTGAATTATTATAGATGGCTGATGCTATGGAAATGATGATATTATCTATCTTATCACCAGCGTTACATTGTGAATGGCAACTGAAGGGTATACAGGAAGCCTCTATTACAACAGTAAGTAATCTGTAACCAATTCCAAACTCATTGCCTAAATACAAATTTTCAGTTTGAAAAGTCAAAATGATGTTTTAAATTATTCAGAAAGATGGTTATTTTTGTAGTTCAATCAAGCCATCATAAACCCCTTACACAATCCAATCTTTTTTTTTAACGAAACTGAAATGTCAAAGACTGCTTGCGCATCCAAGGATCAAGAATCACATGAAAATTAGAAAACAAAAGTAGCGATGACGCCCCAGCATCAGGATTTGTGAGATTGGAGGTAAATGAACATTTCTAAAAAAATGGCACTTTTAGAGGTGCAGAAAATCCCCATAAAGCAAGGCCATGTTTTTCTGACCCTACTCTAGCCTGCAACTTTCACAATAACTATCAGAGCCTGAAATTAGAAGCAGATGTTTTGTACTGAAATAAACAAAGGCTTTTAATCACTTTTCTTTGGAAAGACCTCCATTATGGGCTTTTATGAAATATGAGCTTCATGTCATACAAATGAAGTATGAAGTGATAAATCAAATTGTTACACATGATAATAGTCTTTATGCAGTAGGAAATTATTTCCAAGATAACATCTAAATCATTTTTAACAGTTTAATCTAAATTTGCAACAAATGTTAAGTTTATGTGTCATAACATTTGAGCTATTTGTAATGATATTGAATTGTGATTTATGATGATAATATTAATGTTGATAGTTTTATAATATATAAACTGATAAAGATATTTAGATAGGATAAAAGCAGGAAATATCAAAATAGATACCCATTACCACCAGTGCCTTGTAAATCCATCCTGGAGACATCTCAATTCCTGTTTTTACTATATGAAGTCCATTGACTAAGGCGCTGGCCGTTGGAGTCCCAGGTGTTTTGATGTTCAAAAAATTTCCTTTCACTAAATACTCTTAGATATAAAATTTAGCAAAACCTTGCTCGTCTAATGGAAACTGCATTTGGACGATTCAAAGCTCCAGTTATAAATGGCTGGTAAATGCAGACAATATTAAAGCTCCTGATTATATATTACAGTGTATTTGAATTCCGATATCATAGTATTCCACAGTCTGAACAATTCTGTGTCTTTTATATACGTCTATATATGTAAAAAAAACTTTTTCAGGTTGTATTTTGTGGAATGATGTTGTCGTCTAGTATATGGGGTGGTATTTGTGATAAATATGGTAGAAAAAAGGTAATTTGTATAAGTTTGGTTTAATGGGATAGGTTCTCCATTTTTGGAGGTTAATTTTAGTCTTGAATCTATGTAAATAGTCTGTAGAAGTACTAGAAATGTACAAAAATTTGCATAATTCCTTCAAAAATATGTCTCTCTCTGTTTCTATATAAGTCCTTTGTATGTAAGGCAGAATCTCAAGAAAAGATGAGTTGTCTTTTCCTCAATATGTAAATGTAATGCAAGGCTATTTTTTCATCTTTCCAGGAATTGATCTTGTGCTCTGTGTTTACGTGTTATTTTGGTATTTTGAGTGCATTTTCTCCAAATTATTATTGGATGTTGATATTAAGAGGTTTAGTAGGATTTGGTATAGGGGGAGCTCCACAATCGTAAGTTTTCTTAACTGCCAAAGTGGTTGTTGCAGACAATTTATAGACCATTTTGGAAATATTTTAGTTATATTTTACTGGCCCTATTTAGGCTGATAAAGCTTGGTATTGAAAATTGGTGTTCTACATATGACAGTGATTATTGTCTTTCAATGCCCTTAAAGCTAATCCATACAATCTGTTTATCCTTACAGTGCTAGTAACAAACATCAATTTTTCTTTAAATGAAAAAACTTCTTGACAAGTTTACCAGGTATTCGAAATTGACTTAATTCTTATTTTATAGGGTCACATTATATGCTGAATTTTTACCATCAAAATCACGAGCAAGATGTGTTGTTTTAGTAGAGGTAATCTTATATGACTTTTATATAGAGGTATAATAAATGGTATTTGGAAATATACAAGGCAAACTTTTAGCGTTTTCATCTTCCATGTTGCGTCCTTCAAACTTGCATCACAGACTTTTCACTAATGATTACCAAGTCAGTACAACAAATTTTGTTTGAACACTTTTGGCATCAGTTTAAGATTTGACAGTGCTTTGACCACATATTTCTATATTTTTTTTCAGGTATTTTGGGCGTTAGGAGCATGTTTTGAGGTATTATTAGCTCTAGTTGTTATGCCAGTGTATGGTTGGAGTACTCTATTAGGTTTATCAGCTCTACCATTACTCTTCTTCTCTTTGTGTTGTTTTGTAAGTATACATTGATGTAGAATTTAGATCTATCAAACATTTGCTTAAAAGTTGATGAAACCCTTTGCTGCGGGAACATAAACGTTGCTTGTCACCGCTTTTTGTCACTAACACAAATCTTTAGTAAAATCTCACCTGTGACGACGTTTACATGACAAAATTCTGGCGTTTCAGACATGATTTTGAACATTAAACCAGTTTGATATATGCCTTTGTTTGTCCGTACTCACAATTAGGCAAGATTCCACAGAGAGTCATCAGGTTCATTTTCACTTCAATAACATGATCATCAAGTGATTATTGACATGGTGGAAATGACTGACTGGAGATTTTTTGACTCCTTGTATGCTCGCAGCAGGTTGATGAAACTCTTGACAAGACCCTAGTCTGTGACAAAAATTGTCGCATTATGCATTATGTTTTTCTTTTCTTGAATATTTAGAAGAAATACATTCCACCTTTAGATAACAACTTGGTTTACTGGGAAGCACTGAACAGTGTGCTTTTTCTGTCAATTTTTAATCAGACTTCAAACAACTGTGTAATGAATTCATGAAACATTCTGATCAACAAATGCTTGCATGAATATTTATAATTTACTTACCAGGTATACTAGACAAACATATACTATAACACATCAAAAATCTATACAAATATCATAAATAATTCATTTATTAATTAGCAACAGTAAACCTATTGACAATAAATTACTAGTAATATTATTCTGTTATTGATTGAAAATATACAATAGTAAATAATCATTGAAACTTGAAAGATAAAGTGTTACTTTTTACCTATTACCCCTTAACATGATACATATCCTTAGCAGTTCTTGATACATATTTTACCACAGTTCTTGATACATATCCTATCACAGTTCTTGATACATATTCTATCACAGTTCATGGTACATATCCTATCACAGTTCTTGATACATATTCTATCACAGTTCTTGATACACATCCTATCACAGTTCTTGATACAACATATTCTATCACAGTTCTTGGTACATATCCTATTGCAGTTCTTGATACATATTCTATTGTAACATATCCTATAGCAGTTCTTGATTATATCCTATTGTAACATATGTTATCACAGTTCTTAATACATATCCTATTGTAACATATCCTATTGCAGTTCCTAATACATATCCTATTGTTACATATCCTATTGCAGTTCTTGATACATACCATATTGCAGTTCTTAATACATATCCTATTGTAACATATCCTATTGCAGTTCTTAATACATATCCTATTGTAACATATCCTATTGCAGTTCTTAATACATATCCTATTGTAACATATCCTATTGCAGTTCTTAATACATATCCTATTGTAACATACCCTATTGCAGTTCTTAATACATATCCTATTGTAACATTTCCTATCGCAGTTCTTAATACATATCCTATTGTAACATATCCTATCGCAGTTCTTAATACATATCCTATTGTAACATATCCTATTGCAGTTCTTAATACATATCCTATTGTAACATATCCTATTGCAGTTCTTAATACATATCCTATTGTAACATATCCTATTGCAGTTCTTAATACATATCCTATTGTAACATTTCCTATCGCAGTTCTTAATACATATCCTATTGTAACATATCCTATCGCAGTTCTTAATACATATCCTATTGTAACATATCCTATTGCAGTTCTTAATACATATCCTATTGTAACATATCCTATTGCAGTTCTTAATACATATCCTATTGTAACATATCCTATCGCAGTTCTTAATACATATCCTATTGTAACATATCCTATCGCAGTTCTTAATACATATCCTATTGTAAGATATCCTATTGCAGTTCTTGATACATACCCTATTGTAACATTTCCTATCGCAGTTCTTAATACATATCCTATTGTAACATATCCTATCGCAGTTCTTAATACATATCCTATTGTAACATATCCTATCGCAGTTCTTAATACATATCCTATTGTAAGATATCCTATTGCAGTTCTTGATACATACCCTATTGTAACATTTCCTATCGCAGTTCTTAATACATACCCTATTGCAGTTCTTGATACATATCAAATTGCACTGATGCAAAATTGATGTGACCAGTGTTCTCAATACACTTGAAAACCTCTTTACGATCTCTCTTAGAATGTAATTCTGGTATAATTTCAGTGGTTACCAGAAAGTGCCAGATATGACATCACTCGAGGTGATTATGAAAAGGCTGTAGCTACTATAAAAAGAATAGCTGAAGAAAATGGTAAACCAGCACCACCTGGTCGATTAGTTGAACCTAAAGTTGAGGTAAGTTAATTTTAGTCATGCAGAATGCACTGATACACTATTGCTGTCTGCAATAAACTCAAAGAAATCTTTAAGACAGAGTCTCAAGAAAAGATGATTCGTCTTTTTAACTCTTAAACGCGAATAATTCTGGACACACATGGATTTGAAGGCTCAAATTGCGAAGGTGATTGTGAACAATATTATTGATTAACTTAAAAAAATTCCTGTTTCTGAGTATCATGAGTCACACAAATGGCGAACTTGTCCCTTTAAGAGTACATCTATACCTTTAAATCCATCTTTTTAGTGAACTAGCCTTGTATTAGATGTATTTAAGATATTGAAATATGGAAAGTGGCTACTAATGTGGATATAAGAACTTTGAACTGTCCCTTTATTGAAAAGAATCAGTGTTCAATTTTATGTCAAATTGTAATATAGCATGTTAAACTTATTGAGCTTATTAATCAGAGTGATATTTTGAAAGTAAAAACACAGAGACACACACACAATCCCTTGAAAGAAAAAGCCACACTCCTTTTCAGTTGATGGTGGTCATTTTCATTCATTCATTGATTCATTCATTCTTATTGACAGGAGATAAAGACTGGTTCATACAAGGATTTATTTATGCCTGATTTAAAAGTTACTACTATTTTACTCTGGATTATTTGGTAAGTTTGTTAATATTTTCAAACACATCAAATTTTAGAGCAACCTCATCGAGTTTTTATACAAAACTGTCAGACTTAAACCATTTTCAGAAATTCTAATTAAAGTCTGTTGGCTTTTACAGCTGGATCTGCTGGAATAATGAGGAAAAAGGGCCTATGCATAGTCAGGAATCTTTCACACGCCTACCCTGATTGGGACCCATGACCATCATTTGTTGAACGCAACGCAAAGATTTCAGTGCTCAACAAACCAACAACATATTTCTGAAAGATCATTCATTTGTTTTTCAGGCTAGTATGTGCTTTCTCATATTATGGTATTGTACTCCTGACTACAGCTTTATTTGAGAATCCTGATGGTTGCCATGGTAACTATGTTATTCCCATATTATTTGGATTAAGTCAACTGATACCTGTTTTCAAAAAAAATTTTCTTGAAAGAAAATAAATCAGAAAATATTTTTATCCATGCACATTAGAATTTCGACACAAAACAATGTTTCTCAAATAAAAGTGGTTAAAATTAAAGTTATTCTTAAGGATATAATGTTTAAGTTTGAACATGAATTAATTAGTTAATTAAGTGTTAATTTAATGTTGTATGATAGGTACTGATGTAAAAACCAATCCAGAACCAAAATGTTATTTGGAATGTAAAACATTAACAACAGATGATTATAGAGATTTGACTTGGACGACATTTGCTGAATTTCCTGGTAAGTTTATCTTCGAAGTGTACAGGTTTACAAACTCTGTCTTATACCTTGACATCAGAAAACATTTTGATGTCTGTGGAATATAAACTGCCTACTCAAGGGGTGTATTTGGAAGTAATCCACTATCTATTGTACTGTATATTTGCGTGTATGGTGCTCAGTTATTTATTCTAAAAAGTGCTTGTACTGTTATTAACTCATATAATATGTAAAATTATTTTTATGATTACAGGATTATTTGTGACTGTGTTTATTATTGATTTCTTTGGTAGAAAAAAGACAATGGCGTTTCAATTTTTTGTCTTCACTGTATTTGTCCTCTTAGTCAATATTTGTACAAAACGGTAAGTTATAATACTAACTTTTAATACAAAAGCCGAACCAAAGCCAAATACCAAAATCTCAAAGCCACTTGGAAAATTCTTGGACAAGACAAAATCGGATGAAAAAGTGGACCTCTCGTGAGAGGTAGTATCAGGTGATCCAGAAAGAGTGAGCATACTCTGCCAGTAACAGACCCTAAGCAAGAAGTTTGTGATAGCAGACAGTAACCATTGATCACAAATGTAGTAAAGTCACTGATTTTTGAAAACTATCGAAATGTGCAAAATGGTGTCTTGATGCATTTTATTACTATAATTATGTTTCCTATTTAAATGTTAAAATGGATAGCAAAAAGTCAAAGAGACTGTTATATAGCTTTACTTTCGGTTTCGCTATCCTACAATTCATTATGTTATCAAGAAACCAGAAAACTACATGACACAATTTGATTGGTTAAAAATAATGTCTTCAGAACAGGACCAAGTAGAAAATTTGTTCAATTAAAATGGAGAAGAAAATGTCAGAAACCAAAAAGAAATGAAATTTTGGTCTTATTTCAATGAGATTGTTGTGCTACAGGCTATGTACATTAAATTTTCTTCAAGAAATGGAATCTATAAAGATTAGACTGATTGCACTCTGCAGGACTTTGCCAGTATGGTGCTGATAACATCTTATTTCATTTTTTTTTTCAGAGTCTGGTTGACATTATTTCTGTTTATTGCTAGAGCATTTATATCAGGTGCTTTTCAAGCTGCTTATGTCTATACACCTGAGGTAAGGATCTGACACTAGTAAAAGTGTTTGTTAAATGAGATCATTGATTTTATTAGTGTATGAGCAATGTCAGTACAATTTATAACACAGTTAAGATTGTCTATATATTATCAGATCTGAGAATCTGACAATAGTTCATTAACAGTTTGTCGAATGATTTCAATGTTTTTATTAATTGAGTCTGTAAGCAAAGTCAGTACATGCAGAGTTATGATTTGTAAATAAAAATACCCTGTCAAATAGGTAATGAAGATATGAAAACTCCAGATGTAAAACTCCTGTGTAAATAAAACAATCCATATGGAATGAGATTAATATGTAATAATTTCAGATCTATCCCACATCTATGAGAGCATTAGGTTTGGGTGCGTGTAGTGGTATGGCTAGGATTGGTGCAATAATTACCCCCTTTATAGCTCAGGTAAGCTGTTCATAGCCAAACACCCTCTTTTCTCCTTTCCATTAGGAATATGCCAAGTAACAATTATAACATCAACAGAAAGTTAATGATGGATATTTGTGTCAATTATCTATGGGTGTTTATGATTTTATAAAGACATTCTTCAGACTCATATTTGAGACAATGAAAGCGAGGTTCATAATGCAAATTACGTCATCCATTGATGAGATGGTGATGTCATATGAATGAATAGCCTATTTGATGTCACTAAACACCTGATCAAAAGCGAGAAAATTGACTCCAAACTGTCCTTTCTCAGAAATGTGTACGGCAGTCACACAACATTACATTTGTTTGTTTGCATTATGAAATTTGTCTTAGATTCAACATGGCCGACGCGTGAATAAGGTCTATTTGGCACAGATTTGGAAAATGTTATAAAATTATGATTTCTGCTTCTGAAGCAAAGTGATCAGGATTTGCCCAAAATGATACTACCAAACATTGATAGCAGGGAAAGACTTTAAAACCTCTCTGTTATAAGTCTTGAGATTTGTAATAATTCTATTCTTACATTCTGTGTTATTTTATGTTATAGGTTCTGTTAAAAAAATCGTCATTTTTATCCATATCTATATATGGTTCCATGTGTTTAATAGCAACTATAGCAGCATTGCTGTTACCTATTGAAACTAAAGGCAGAGAAATGCAGGTATGTATTAAGTGTATAAGGTTAAAACTATCATGAAATGCATGATGATATATTTGTACATAAATTGTTTTAAAGATTTTTTTAAATGTAAGTTTTTGAGGTTAAAAATTTACCAAATACCCAATATCAGCTATGTATACCCTCTTAAATGGATGATTGACAAACTCACTTGTAGAATGGTATCAGGTGTGAGTCTTGCTGGTGTCAAATTCAATAAAGCTCTTGAGAGCTAAGGTTAAAGAATGACCTCTGGGATGACCTCTTGATATGTAATAATTGTACCAAATAAAAACTATTAACTCTCTGAAAGAGTTGATCAGTCAGGTTTTTGATAGCTTTAAAACTGCCAGTTGACCCAATTAATATTCAATTTATTTCAGGATGTTGGTCACGTAAAACAAGATAAAACAAAAGTAGAATCAAAAGATAAGTCATAATATTGTAAAGTTTTATTATTTCAATGTGTTCACCATTTTACTGTATATTGATGTAAATTTGTTCTTTTTTTTACTCATATAAAGAAGATATCACAGATATACTGATTTAAGCCTGATTTATCTATTTAAGCTAGCTTTATTTATTCTAGCAAGCTCTATTTAACCTAGGTCAACATGTTGTAAATATGGTGTTATCTTTCTTTGTGAATTATTACAATTTTTAATGTACATGATTGTGATATATTGATGATAAATGGATAGGTAAATTGATAATATTATGATAAATTGATAATATTATGATAAATTGTTAATATTATGATAAATTGTTAATATTATATTTGAAATTATTAAAAATTGATAATATTATGGTAAATTAATGATATTATGATAAATTGATGATATTATGATAAATTGTTCATATTATGATTAATTGGTAATATTATATTATAAATTATGAAAAATTGGTAATATTATGGTAAATTAATAATATTATGATAAATTGATGATATTATGGTAAATTAATAATATTATGATAAATTGATGATATTATGATAAATTGATAAATTGATAATATGATGATAAATTGATATTATATTTAAAATGATGATAAATTGATAATATTATGATAAATTGTTAATATAATGATATATTGATAATATTATGGTAAATTGATAATATAATGATAAATTAACCCTTCAATGGCATATTAGAAGCACAAGTTATAGATAAATAAGACGTTGAAGTAATAAATATTCCAGAAGTATATACCCATATAATTGTCTTATTTATTTATAATGATAAATTGATATTATATTTGAAATTATGATAAATTGACAATATCATGGTAAATTGATGATAATATTATGATAAATTGATAATATGATAAATTGATGATAATACTATGGTAAATTGACAATATCATGGTAAATTGATGAAAATATTATGATAAATTGATAATATTATGATGAATTGGTAATATTATGATAAACTGATAATATTATGATAAATTGATGATAATATCATGGTAAATTGATGATAATATTATGATTAATTGATGATAATATTATGATAAATTGATAATATTATGATAAATTGATGATAATATTATGATAAATTGATGATAATACTATGGTAAATTGACAATATCATGGTAAATTGATGATAATATTATGATAAATTGACAATATTATGATGAATTGGTAATATTATGATAAATTGATAATATAATGATAAATTGATAATATCATGATAAATTGATAATATCATGATAAATTGATAATACTATATTTGAAATTATGATGAATTGGTAATATTATGATAAATTGATAATATGATAAATTGATATATTATGATAAATTGATAATATGTTGTGATAACATTATCTATTATACAGTGTTATTAAATACAGTATAGTTTTTATTTATCTAGAATCTAGTAATATATAAGTTTGTGATTATTTCTTCTGATATAGATTTTGTTATTGTTGTTGTATATATTGTATTGTATTTATATACTTTGTTTACATTATTGGTATTGTTAATATACATGTTTAAATTATGATTATTGAGCTCTTATAACATTCCTGATGCATTCAATTCAACTAAAAAGAGAATAGCCATCTGTATCACTTATTATAATAAATCTGAAAAAGGTAAATTTCCTCTGCAGGTATATTATGTCTTCAGCTGTCTCATCAGAATGTTAACAGTCCAAAAATCTATGATGTTTTTATTGAATGGCATAAGATTAGAACTTGATGTCAGATTTTGATTTTATTCTCTCTAAACCAAGATATTCCATTAATATGTGACATTCCAGGTCAAGTTAAAAATATTCCATTTCCAAAATTATGAAATGATATTAACATTCCTAATAATTTATTAAAATGAAGTAAAAAAGCTTTAAAAGTTTATTTTTGATTGTATTTTACTCAAATTCTTTGCAACATAAAATGTGAATCCATTTTGTGTATTAGTTTTGATTGCTGAGTAAGAATTCTAATTGCTTTAGGTATTGAAGGAATATTTGAAATAATTGTCATAAATAATGATATATGTAAATTGCCATGAAGTAATGAATATTCATGATTAATTATATACATTATGTCTGGGCTTTAACTATAATTATAATTCTCAAATAAATTGCATTATGTAAATTCCCCATATGTTGAAATTGATTTAAATTGATGGATATTGTTACTTCAATAATGGTACTAGAAATAAAAAAGATTGATTTTTAATTAAGAGAATAAATGTGCAGTTAAAAATATTGTAAAGAGGTTTTCTAAAAATTGTATATGTTTCATGGACACTGATATGATCAATTTGTACCATTCCAATTTTCAAGCAGATGTCTGTGGTTCACTCGGAATGGAAATATCATAAGTATGTCAAATCATTTTTTTTTTAGTATTTGTATACTATAGGTTAGTACAATAAAAGGGTAATATTATAGGTACTTATTGCGATGTGTTCTATTTACTTATTATAGTTGTTATTACTTATGGGATAGGAATTGAAAATAATTTAGATGTTTTCTAGACAAATTTTTTTCTCAAAACAGTGTTTTCTGTACAAATTTCTGTCTCAAAACAGTGTTTTGATTACAGGACAAATTATTTTCGCATGTTATATTTAAATTAATATATTGATTATTGAACCTTAAAGGGAAGATAAAGAGGTAATCTAATTTTTTTTATGTGTATGAGGGACACTGATAGCATCATTTGGTACCATTCTAATTTTTAATCAGACGTCTGTTGGTTTATGCCATTCCACTAAAACTAAGCTTTTTTGATGTCACTATGATACTGCTTATTATAATCTGAGGGCAATTGGAATTGCAAGAAGCAAGGATGTCTGACTGAAAATTTGAATGATGTAAATTGTTGCTATCAGTGTCCCCAATACACATAAAAACCTTCACAACCCTTCAAGCATCCTATCTTTTGTTTGGAGCAACGAATCTGTGTTCCTAGTACAGCGATGTTAATTTATTAGTTTGTGTTCAATTTCTGCCTCATAACATATACTCAATATATATTTATTTTATATTTTTAATTCCCATATTTGAATCTCATTCAATTTTTAATTTTTTGTTCATACTATTTGTCTATGACCAGTGGCAGCACCAGTAGGGGTAATGGGCATAGTTTGCACCCCCACTTTATATTAAGCAATGATGAAAATATGATTTTTATACCTTTATGTCCCTAAATATGTGTTGGAATGCACCAAATCTTTTGAATTGTTTATTTCAGAGAACCCTTTCAGATGCTAAGTGAATGGTTTGCAACAAGATACCTCCCCAGAGTAGCCTTATTTTGAATTCAGCCTCGACAGTTGTCATCCCATTGAATCTGCCTGCCCCTCTATTTGTACCCCTAGTTTTGGAAGGCTGGTGCTGCCACTAGCTATAAGTAGTATTCCATTACATTAATAATTTAATCATAGATAACTTATAATTGTTAAATTTATATATAGATGTATTCATACTTTGTTGAAATTTTGTTATTGGTTGTGATAGAATTTAAAGTTTACAAATTTCTTGATGGCTCTTTACAAGATCATGGTATGATGAAAATCATCTGATACCTTGACATCATTAGCCACTTTTCTTGCAACATGTTTGTTTGAAACTGTAGTGATTTGATTGGATTGTATGCTAGTTAATACAGTCATTGAAAACATAGTGATTTGATTGGATTGTATGCTAGTTAATACAGTGATTTGATTTGATTGGATTGTATGCTAGTTAATACAGTCATTGACAACATAGTGATTTGATTGGATTGTATGCTAGTTAATACAATCATTGAAGACATAGTGATTTGATTGGATTGTATGCTAGTTAATACAGTGATTTGATTTGATTGGATTGTATGCTAGTGAATACAGTCATTGAAAACATAGTGATTTGATTGGATTGTATGCTAGCGAATACAGTCATTGAAAACATAGTGATTTGATTGGATTGTATGCTAGTTAATACAATCATTGAAAACATAGTGATTTGATTGGATTGTATGCTAGATAATACAGTGATTTGATTTGATTGGATTGTATGCTAGTTAATATAGTCATTGAAAACATAGTGATTTGATTGGATTGTATGCTAGTTAATACAGTCAATGAAAACATAGTGATTTGATTGGATTGTATGCTAGTTAATATAGTCATTGAAAACATAGTGATTTGAGTGGATTGTATGCTAGTTAATATAGTCATTGAAAACATAGTGATTTGATTGGATTGTATGCTAGTTAATACAGTGATTTGATTTGATTGGATTGTATGCTAGTGAATACAGTCATTGAAAACATAGTGATTTGATTGGATTGTATGCTAGTTAATACAGTCATTGAAAACATAGTGATTTGATTGGATTGTATGCTAGTTAATACAGTGATTTGATTTGATTGGATTGTATGCTAGTTAATATAGTCATTGAAAACATAGTGATTTGATTGGATTGTATGCTAGTTAATACAGTCATTGAAAACATAGTGATTTGATTGGATTGTATGCTAGTTAATACAGTCATTGAAAACATAGTGATTTGATTGGATTGTATGCTAGTTAATACAGTCATTGAAAACATAGTGATTTGATTGGATTGTATGCTAGTGAATACAGTCATTGAAAACAGTGATTTGATTGGATTGTATGCTAGTTAATACAGTCATTGAAAACATAGTGATTTGATTGGATTGTATGCTAGTTAATACAATCATTGAAAACATAGTGATTTGATTGGATTGTACGCTAGTTAATACAGTCATTGAAAACATAGTGATTTGATTGGATTGTATGCTAGCGAATACAGTCATTGAAAACATAGTGATTTGATTGGATTGTATGCTAGTTAATACAGTCATTGAAAACATAGTGATTTGATTGGATTGTACACTAGCAAATTTCAAATCATTGCATGTAAAAAAAAATCATGATACAAGACTATGGCATTAGATGAATTTTGTAATAGCTTGACATAGTGAAAATTCAACTTTCTTATTTGTGTTCTTTAAAATCAAAATTTTTGAGGTTACAAGTCTGAATCTTAGGTAGTATTTGATTGGTAAGTTCTGAAGCTTCCACCTGTTCCATTTCTAGATTTTATCGATTTCAACTTGCCAATCCTATCTAATTATGCTTGTGTTCTTTATTATCACAATGTTCATTGCTCAGGTTGAATTTTACACCAATTTTTTTTTTGAGATCATGAACAAAACCATAGAACAATTGTTCTTTTATTTTCTTTATTTAGAAATTTTGTGATGTGTTGTATGTAAATAAATTCACAAAAAAGTAAGTCTAGTTGTTGTGTTCAAACGTGGCAAAAAATACACCACCATTTTGTTTGTCACTTTGACTGTTGGTATTAGAATAATATTGCTTCTTCCATGTCTAAATTTCCTTTTCACCTCAGCCTGTGCTTTCGTAATTTCAATTATATCTTGTAGTTACCACTCTTACCTAGAGCAGAATCTAAGAAAAGTAGGAACTCAATTTCATTTAGAAATACCTTCCTGGTATTGGTCAGTTTAGCAGGTCAAAGGGACTAACATGGACAAAGTGTCTAGTTGACAATAAACTGAGACCCCATATGCTAAAGGTTTTTAGATTCCTGGAAAATTGGAAATCTCAAAGAGTTTTCTAATGCCTCTGGCAACATTTTCATTTGTTTTTCACAATAAAATGAGGCTTATAAACTACCTGCAAGATTTGATGATTCAAAATTGCCCTTAATAAGCCTAAACTGGAGCAGAAAGGTAACATTGAACTCATTTTCATTTACACCTCAGGAGCTCTATAAGTCACATTAGGAAAGAAAAACATTTTAATTAAGTACTAAATCTATTATACAAATGCCAAACAAATTCTAAAGATTAAATAATATCACAATAATATAGACCAGAATAATAACAAATCTTTGAATGTTCATAACAAATTGAGCAATAATGAAAAATACACCAACATGCCACTGTTTTTGTTTTTGAACCCAAAAAATTATTGCTAAATGTTAACAAAAGGACACATATGACATAAAAGTTCAAATCTGCCTCTATACCTGATTTTGATACAAAAAATAACGTGACATAAATGGTAAAGAGAGATAGTGATGGAATGACTAAACTAAAAAAATAACAATTTTTCCAAAATATCTGGATTTGGCTGATCAGATTTAAATAATTAGGTTTAAAAACCCTGCACCTGCTGTGCTGCAGAAAATCCCCATAAAACAGTGTCTAGTTTTTCTGTCTCTACACCAGCTGACAACTGTCACAATAACTGTGGAATAGAGGCAAATGTTATGTTTTAGTCGCATATACACAACATATCAAGTTAGTATTAATAAATTAAGCTTTAAAAATATAAAATTACAATACATATATTTATTTATTTATTTATTTAAAACTTCAGCAGTTTAAGCTTACGCAAAAAGTTTTGACCCTTTAGAGCTAAAATGCCCTTCACAGCCCCTAGACCAAATTATCAGGCTGTTGGTGATTTAGCTAACAAAAGTAGCTGTCATCTATCTGGATACAAAATACACATAGAGGTATAAGGATACACAATAGAGATAGATGTATAAGGATGTACAATACTGATAGATAACAAATTAAGAAAATGGAAACTATATAATGATAAGTTAATGTTATATTTTATGAGATATCATAATTTTGAGATATTGAATTTACTGTCAAGGGATACACTACAGATAGAACTGTAATGGGATACACTACAGATAGAACTGTAATGGGATACACTACAGATACAACTATAAGGATACACAATACAGATAGATGTATAGGAATATAGGAATATTGATAATCTATACCAATATAGATCTGTCAAAAAACAGAGGAATCTAAGGTAATATAGTAGTATATCTATAACATAACTGTATAATAATACAGAAAGGTTTATCAAAATATAGAAACTTTATCAAAATACAGATAGATCTATAAAAATACAGATAATCTTTGAAAATACGTAATCTTTAACAAAACAAAATAATTCTATGGTAAAATAAACATCAAACTTATCTATTGCTCTATGACCTAGGCCAGTGCTTTCATTGAAATTTGTCTCAATACACCATAATACCACTAGCATTTTATTAGGCCATTTCCTAAATCATCTAAAATGTGACATGTTATTTCTGACAAAAATCGTCTTAACAATTTAGATAAACATTTTCTACAAAATATCAAGTTTTTGTTGACAATGGTTACTATTTGCAGTTTGATTCATTTATAAAGTCATTATTCAAAATTAGACAACAGGACAATTTGCCATGAAAACAAAGGAACAAAAAAGGTTATTTCCAAAGCAAATAGTAATGATTTATAAGCTGAAGCTCAATTTGACCTATCTGTATAATTATAGAGCTATATCCTATTAACTCAAAATGTTTTTAAAATAGATTGCTGACATTTTAAAGGACATGAGCAATTAAAAATGAAAATAGTTATTTTAAGGGCTTAATAAATCATATTCGATATTCTTATAAACTTCACTGTCAATTCACATGATGTGGATATCTTTAAACTCTTCAGTCCATTAAAGATTCGTTAATAATTAGCACTGTGGTAGGTGTGGCCAGCGAATCAGGGCAAACTCACCCTTCCTAGCCACGTATTCTCGAAACGATCCTAGCGATGTCCTAGAATCAATGTAAGAAGATAAGAACCTAGGACATCCTAGCACTAAAATCGTTTCGAGAATACGCCACTGGTTTCATCAACTCCCTTTCAGAGTGTCAACATCGCTAATTCTTCGTATTTCATATTTTGGAAAAAGAACTTGATTTTATATATCATACCACATAAATGTCATAAAAAAGGAGTAATAAGAAAATAAGGTTTACTGTGGTTTAAGGGCAGACATTTCTTGAGATAGAACTTCAGTTACTTTGATACACTTCTGAGCCTCTTCTATATTCATCCGCTTTAAAGCGAGGGAGGCTGCTTCACGTACTGTAGATATTGGATCATTACGCCTGTAATATTAAATGTGAAGTAATGGTTTAAACTTTACCATTTGAAAAAATAAGAAGTGGGAAATTTTCAAGCGTGAAATAACACCTAAACCATTATTGAAATATAACAACTTAAGTTGCTCCAGATCATTTCTACCAGCATGTCCTTGGCAAAAACTCTTGGCATTGATCTTTTTTGGATTATTTGTACCCTATTACAGATGGGCCAACTGGAATAATGAGGGGAAGTGACTTAATCAAGGTCATCAGACTTTCACATGCTGACAGAAATTAGGAGCCACAACCACCATTTATGCGACATTTGCAAGCAAATTACATCATGCGACTTATTTAATGTTCACCTGCTGCCAACCAAGATTAGAACCCATAACCACCATTTGGTCAAATAATTCTGAAAATGATGTCATGTAAAGTTTCCAGTGCTCTGACTCCTCAAAAACTTAATCCTAATGGTAAAAATTGGTAAGAATTTCACTCACCACCTATTAACAACATGGTCTACAGCTTTCACAGCCTTAAGATATCCTAATGATAGGAGAGAACTTTCTCTAACCAATCTATCTTCATCTTCTAATAACCCCACTAACTTATCAACAGTATCACTTCGATTTTTACCTGAAATCATTTAAATTCGTAAAATTCTCGTGTTCAAAGGATATATCATTGGGTGGTACATCTATACAATGTCCAGCTTTTACAAACTTTGTACTTACACCTTGACTGCAATAAGCACCTTTATGACAGAATGCATTGATTTGATTGGATTGTATGCTAGCAAATACAGCCAATCATAGTCCTACAAACTTTCTATCAGGGCCACAGATTTGCTGTATTCGCTAGCAATCAAACCTCTGCATTTTCAAATTCCAGTGATACAAGAAAGGAGACTATGGCAGTAAAGGTATAAGAAGAAGTTCAGAATAGTAGCTTAGCATTGTGAAGATGTGAGTGGTATAAAAAAAACCGATTTTCTATGGAAGCACTAGCACAAGTCACAAGAAGAGAACATGTTTCACCAAACTACATGTTTTATTTCAGTGGTTCTTAACCTTTTTCAGTCTTCACACCCCTGGAACATTCACAAAAATTTGTTTCATCAACATTTCCAGCATTTGATGATGTGAGGTGCTCTCTCAATTCAAAACAAATTCTTCTTCTATGCCAATTGGCCACATATTGAACAGTTGCTCACTGGACATATTTACAGTTTGTGTCAATTACTAAATGTCATTTAAAGGTTATACTTATAGTAATTACCTGATTTAGCTAAAGCAATGGCTGCCACAGCTCTTATATTAGGATCATCATCTTTTAACATCTCTGTTAGACCTTGTACTATAGCAGGGAATGAAAACTGGCCTAGAAAATATAAGCACACAAAATTTAACTTTCATACTGGTTCATGCCAGAGTTTTATGAAGAAACTATCAAAAAGGCCCCCATGAAATTTCGCTGTTGATGTCGTACAAGCTCACATTTGTGACAGCATTTTTGAAAAAGAAATTGCTCTACAATTTTGGTTTGTAGATTCTCAAATTTCTAGTTTTAAAGTATTCGAGTCCCACTTTAGAAATTTGACTTGTTCTTACCTAAATTCTGAATAGTAGTAATTCTAAGTGTACTGTTCATATTGAAGACTTTACGTAATGACATGTGAGCTATAACATATTCCTGTAATCTGTTATAAAAACAGTGAGGATCAGCTTGTGGATTTTTGTTACAGAATCGGTCGTACACGCCACGCTGGATGGTTTTATTCAGATTAAATATATCTCGGTACATCAAATTCTTAAACAACTTCTGCTCCTTTTCATGAAATAATTCCAGAATTTTATTGTCATAATCTTGGTGAAATTTATCTTTAAATTCTGTCCATTGAACTTCTGATCTATTTTTGAAATGTCGGTCCCAGAAATCAAGAGCTTTTGGAGTTTTGGGTGGAGATTTTTCTTTTGATTTTGTTGGTGTTGTGTTACCAAGGTCTTCAGGTTCATCTTCGTTGTCTTCATTTGAATTGTGGGAAAATTGAGTATTGATGACTAAACCATGTGTTTCTATGTACCCTGATATGCCAATGTCTTCCGATATTTCCCGGGCATTGATGGATTCCAGTTGCTGCCTGATACTCTTTATAAGGTTGTTGGCACACTTTTCATATTCTGATATATTCTCAAGAATAGTCCAGTTGATTCTAGCTAGGATCAGTTTCCTGTAAAATGAAAAAAAAAGAAAAATTTGGGCAAATGAGAAAGGAGATCAGTGTGCAATAAGGGAAATTTGCAAGGACATTTTTATTAGCATATTCTTTGTCAATTTCCAATGATCCATAGTCCAGTTAATTCTAGCGAAGATAAGTTTCCTGTAAAATGAAATAAAAGAAAAATTTGGGCAAATGAGAAGGAAAAACACCATGCAGTGTGCAATAAGGGAAATTTTGCAAGGACAGTTATATTAGCATATTCTTTGTCAATTTCAAATAATCCATAGTCCAGTTAATTCTAGCGAAGATAAGTTTCCTGTAAAATGAAATAAAAGAAAAATTTGGGCAAATGAGAAGCGAAAACACCATGCAGTGTGCAATAAGGGAAATTTGCAAGGACATTTATATTAGCATATTCTTTGTCAATTTCCAACGGTCGCTTTACTGGCAGTTTGCGTATATATTGCATTATATTCTGTCAGGTAAACTGGCTGCTTGGGCTAAGAAGGTTAACTTGCATGGCATGATGCTTAATCTCATGATAAACCAGTAGAATTAGCAAGCAAGGTTGTAATGTTTTATCTCCCTGCTCAGTATTGAATCAGCAAAATTCTGTTTTAGTGACATAAATCTACATTTATAGTTATAAAAAATAAACGAAAGCAAAATACTTACGATCCTCCATCTAATTTATTAGAAATCTCTGGGAAAGATTTGAGACCAACAGGAAATATGGCTGAGTTTGATATGTAAGCTAAAGCTAACTCATCATTAAACAATTTATCTTCTGCCCATAGTTCACTAAGTACTGGTACATATACCTTTATAATATAATATAATATATAATCTCTGGGAAAGATTTGAGACCAACAGGAAATATGGCTGAGTTTGATATGTAAGCTAAAGCTATATAATATAATATAATATAATATAATATAATATAATATAATATAATATAATATAATATAATATAATATAATATAATATAATATAATATAATATAATATTAATAAACAGGTCTAATATAAGCAAAATGATATACATGTTAATTTTTTACTGAAAATAAAGATATGGATAGTGGTGAAGACATAGTTATTACCTTACATCCTAAGATAGCTTGACTCACTCTATCAGAATAGTAAGATTTCTCAGGATACCATACTGTAAAGTTGGCTTGACGTAAAGAGTCTAAAAAAATAAATAAAAGGATTTTAGATCTTTCAGATGTCCTTGGTTATTATATACCACTCCAATTTATGTGAAAAAAAATAAAGCCAAAAATCTCTCTAGGTGTCATGTCAACTATTTGACGAGTCGTCATTTTAACATTCAAATGCAGATAATTTGCGCAGCGTATTCTTTAAATGACCTTAGCGCTAAGATGTCCTAGAATCAAGGCTCAAATTGCGACGGTGAGATGCGAACACTATTACTGATTGGCTTAGTTAAAATATTCCCGTTTCTGAATTTTCAAAATGGCCTACCTGTCCCCTTAACCCTTTCAATACTTTCGACCATTCTACTAGCCAAATAATCATGTGATATTTACTGTAGCAGTCAGTAATGGAGCATTTTAACATTTTATCTTATTCACATTCAGTTTTGAAAGGGTTGAACAGATATCTTAGAGCTCTATTGATTACAAGAAGAAAACCATTTTTTCAATGTAAACGGGTCTATAGGATGGTGAGAACATAATAAAAACTTACCAACTAATCTTTTGATAAATTTAATTTCATCATCATGGCCTGTCACTACGATATCATATATTTCATTCGAGGCAGACATCACTTTGATTTTGTACTTGTATTCTCTGTAGGATTTGACAGTCTTTTAGATCCACAATCACTTATATCACCTAAACTTGTAGCTTCTATTACTGGAAAAAAATTTAAAATATGTAACAAAACGTTCTATAGTTTTTAATATTCTTATAATAGAGCATTAACTAATTTTCAGGTTTCCAGAAACAAAATCCAAATGATTAGACATATCATTAAATAATATTTCTTGCGGTTAGTTGCTAAAATAAAGCTAACTTAACAAAACAAATTTTATTATGGACCTTTTGTCTGAAACTTTTATAGCGTAAAATGAAAGTCTAATATAGAACTTTTATAAAATGATATCATGGTGTTAAAGATGGGTTTCCTTATTTTTAAGTGTCAAATTAAGCAAACTATTTGATTAATTGTGTTTCTATAGAATTATCCTGTATTCTTATTCATATCATTATATTCTTATAATGATTAAGAGTTTTTACCAATCATAAATGTCCTGGATAAACAAAAAAGACTTTTTGACCTTTCGTGATCGGCCACTCAATGGAATTTTGCTGGTAATTCTCTTCTAATTTAGCTAATTGTCAATTAATTATGGATATGTGAGACAAACTGGTATTTTTCCAAGAATTAAAACACCGCTACTTTCTATTCATACAAGTATTAGGTTTTTCATTTTCATAAATGAAAATAAGGAACCCATCTTTAAGTGAAACCTGAAAAATTTAAAGTTGAATCTTTCACTTTTTACTTGCTCTTAATTTAAATAATATAAGGCTGAGAGTACATTATAAAATAAAACAAGGTTCTATAGACAGGAATGTAAATTAAATTCACTATAGAAACACATATCACAACGTCAAGTACATTTGAGCTAATATAGACCTTGTATAAAAAAAACAATGCGACATGCTAGAGGTATCAAATGACATGTATGTATACTAAAATGTACTGGTACTTGAAATGTACAAGAACTGAATCTAGGTTCCTAAAGGCCAATTTATACTTCTTTAGCTTTATAACGACTTGATATTATTAGTTGAAATATTCAAAAAAAAAAAAATTTTATGTTTATTTTGCTTAAATCTGTACAGTAGTTTTCTTTTAAGCGTAACAAACTTTACGTAATATATTCAAATAGTTTGGCATTGAAAAATTGAAACCTGAATTTTTGTAGTTGAAACTTTCAGATAATTTAAGTGAAACAATTATCTATACTTTGGTGTAATGTTACCATATTTGAGCAAACAAAAGTTTTGACCTACAAAAAAGCAGAATTCCCCTTTTACAATGTGCAATCAGTAAAACAATATAAATCACAACAACAGTAAATAACATGCTATGTTGAACAGCTAAACAACAAACATAACACTTATAAGTTACTTATATCCCTACTATTTATCTTTATGTTAGCACTATTGTTACTATTTTCAGCAGAGTCCTTAGAATTTACCGAGGAGGCACAACCCATAGCATTTAAAATGCTAGATGTCTGTAAAGAAAAACATAAAAAACCCTAAAATAACAAAACAA
Source organism: Lottia gigantea (assembly GCF_000327385.1). Lineage (NCBI taxonomy): Eukaryota > Metazoa > Mollusca > Gastropoda > Lottiidae > Lottia > Lottia gigantea. The sequence goes on from NW_008710536.1 coordinate 167,480, forward strand.
CCATTCCTTAGAGAGCACAAGATGTTTTTTCAGCTTTAAAATTGAATAACTGATATAACTGTATCTATAATTTAAAAACATTTTGTATGAAATTTCTTCAGAAATATTTAGCAGAGGAACTGTAAGTCAAATATAAAGAGACTTATACCGCTATGGTATGGCTATAATTTCTTGAACAGTCAAAAGAAAAGTTTTCTTCAGGTTTTATCATTACTAAACTTTACATTGGTATGAACTAAAAAACAAAAAAACAAAAGAATTGGATTGCGAAATACCACAAATGTAATATTTTTGGGTAGATTTAGTAGACACATTCCACATAGTTTATTTTCTGTTTTTTTAAGTGTCATTATCTTATAGGCCTAACCTAAAGCTGTAGCCTATTGAAATTATGGTAGGTCTTGATTCTTATTGAAAACTTACTTCTTTTCAGTATTCTGGGATTCTAATATCATACAAAATGCTACTAGAAAATTGATTTATTCTTGAAAATGGTGAATGTACAAAATCCTCTTGGTTGTTTACAAATTTTGACATAACATCCTGTCGTAGACTTGGTTTTCCAGATACAAATGCGCATTATGTCAAGGATCAGCTCATTTCTCTTGTCTAAATGGTAAAGAATTAAACAGTTTTGAATTTAATAAAAGAGGGGAAAATGCTCACTTGTTAATTGCTTTTTTGTGTTTTTCTTTTTTTTTTTTTAATTAAGTAGTGATTGGATATTTCAGGCATTAAAGTGATTTCTCTCCCTTGATTTAGCTCTTCTGAGAAAGAGAGCCTAAAAGGCCCATAGCCTCAGCTTTGAACATCCAGCAATATTTTCAACTGCCAATTCATCAACAGTAGCAGTCTGGACAACTCGGACATCTAAAATGGCAGCAACAAGATTGTTTTGCAGAAGCTTTGGATTAAAAAATAATTTTTCTTTTACAAATAGTGAGTCATCATCTCAAAATCTAACTAAGATAATGCCTTTTACTAAATTCATCGTCGATAGTTTAAAACTGTCTTGTAAGAGCACTGTTGCTGTCATGATTTTTGCAAGTTGTGTTCCAAAGAAGGGGCTATATCTATGTTGTTATGTAAAACTCTGATAATGAAAATGATAACAGATATAAATGTAATTAAAGGGACAGATGCGCAATTTTGGGGTGTTGATTTTATTCTTGAATATATGTAAATGATATGCAGAAGTACTAGAAATGTTAGAAAATCGCATAATTCCTTGAAAAAATACTTCAAAATAGGTATTTTACTCACTATTTCTACATATGTCTATAACACAGAGTATCTTAAAATTTGAGTTTGATTGATCAAATAGAATGGCACAGCTGACCCTTTAAGCATATCTTATTAATATTTTCAGAAACCATAAAAAGGGTAAAACTTGCTCAGAATAAGAAAGCTGTAAAGAGGTTTTCTAAAATTTGTATGTGTATCGAAGACACTGATAGCATCAATTTGCACCTTTCAAATTTTCAATCAGATGTCTGTGGTTCCTGCAATTCCACTAAAATTAAGTGTTTGATGAAATCATTAATCATGAAGGCCTTATGTGCCTCAACTAGTACAAGCATACTTCATCAAACGCATAATGTCATAAAATGTCTGATTGAAAATTGGATTGGTGCAAATTGATGCTATCAGTATCCCTGATACATATGAACAATTCAGGAAACCTCTCACAATCTCTTAAATTACAATGATTAAATAGATTTTTGTTGGTTTTTTGTAATTTTTAGGAAATCATGGAATAAGAAGGATCAGTTCTTTAGCAGAACTTCCTGAAACTCACCAATTATTGAAACAGACTTGTCAAGGCTTCTCTGATAATGAAATTGCACCAGTGGCTGCACAGTTAGATAAAGAACATACCTATCCAAAAAATCTGGTGAGACTTTTTATTTGGGGTATACATTTTTGAAAATGGTATAATTCCAGGCCTATTTTGATGAGTTAACTCAAGGATGTAGATGAGTTAACTCGAGGATGTAGACGAGTTAACTCAGTTTGTCGATGAGTTGACATGTAGAGGTTTTGACTGAACACCATTTCGAGAAGGGATATAGTCACAGTTCTTGATTTTATGAAGTCAGCATTTAAATGCTATTTTTTTACTTTTTAAGGTACAAAATGAGCGAGGATGTTACTTTTCATTTCAGGTCAAGAAACTAGGTGAGCTAGGATTACTATGTATTGATATTAGTGAAAGTGATGGAGGAACTGGTTTAGATTATTTAGCCTATAGTATAGCACTAGAAGAAATCAGTAGAGGGTGTGCTTCATTAGGATGTATTATGAGTGTCAATAATGTAAGCTTACTAAACTTTCTAATTTTGATGGATCCTAGACTTCGTCTTTATAGAGAAATTCCTCTATTTTTCTAGCCTGTGGGATTTTTTTTATTATTGAACAAAACCACTTAAAAATTGGTCTTAGAGTTGAAAATATTTCTATATAGGAAATTGCTTTCTAACCAGCTTAAAATTCTACAGAAATTGATTGTGAAAATGGAATGGTGCAAAAAGCTATTCTAATGCATATACCGTATGCAAAGCTCGAAAAGCTATTTTGAAGCCTTTGACATAGGAATATTTTTTAGTAATAGATGGTTTATAATTTTCTTTAATGGCATACCAGTATGAGCTTTCAGCTATGAGTTCTTATCTTTTTCTTTACAGTCTTTATATTTAGGTCCTATTAAACATTTTGCCAATGCTGATCAAAAGGAAACATTTCTTAAACCATTTTTAAATGGTGATCAAGTTGGTTGTTTTGCTTTAAGTGAACCTGGTATGTATGAGCTAATATAAACAATAAATTACTATCTTATTTTTCTTGAACTTTGTTACTATTTTCTTACTAATTCCTAAATGAATCTGAGCTTTTGTTTTCACTCCTTCAGAAATATATAGCCTCATCTTACTCGGGTTCCAAATTAATTTCATGTTTTTTTATCTCCCTTTTTTGCATTAATCTATTTTTGATTGTTTTGAAATTCTTCTAATTATCATGCTCAATTCTTTTTGAGTTGCTTTTGAAGTTGCTTAAATTTTGAACATAGTTGTAAGCTGATGAAAATAAGAGATGCTTTTTCCAAACGAAGTTTTTCTGTAGTTCAGATTGGTATTCAATCCTTTGGATGACCGCAATGATGCTGATTTTTTCTTTAATAAGGAAATGGAAGTGATGCAGGTGCAGCCTCAACAACAGCTACATTAGATGGTGATTCATGGGTATTAAATGGTACCAAATCATGGATCACTAATGGGTATGAAGCCTCAGCAACAGTAGTATTTGCCACCACAGACAAAAGTTTGAAACATAAGGTGTGGTGGTTTAATCAGTTTTAACAGTGATATGGGTTGATAGATATTCTCCATATATAAAGATTTTGTACATGTACAAAAAGACTACATGCTATTTAGATATTTGTATCTAAGGGACAATAAACAATGTGCTGCAAACTTTACATATAAAGACACTCTTGAAATTCCGTCCAAATTGTCATATTGTCATGTTCTATCATATGTTCCCTCATTGTACACTGCATTGTGTCTTCAATAGCCTAATCTTGATAAAAAATAAATGTGATATAAAGACAATTTCATTTCATTTTAGGGAATAAGTGCCTTTTTGGTTCCTAAGCCAACCCCAGGTTTAACTTTAGGTAAGAAAGAAGATAAATTAGGTATAAGAGCAACATCTACTTGTAATCTGATATTTGATGAATGTAGAATTCCTAAAGAAAATTTATTAGGAGAAACTGGACTTGGTTTTAAGATTGCTATGGTTAGTCTTATTTTGCATTTTCTGTGTGCTGGTCTAATGGAATAATGAGGGGTGACGATTTTCACTTTCACAAGCTAACAGAGAACATACCCTATTATGACATTCTATGACATTCAGTTTGATGCAAACAAGCAAATGCAATCAGATTAAAATGTTAAAAACTGTTACATCTGTGTGGGAGAATTGTCAGGGTTGGGCTCATAGTCAATTCATTCCATATGTAGAATGATATTTGGTGACACCCCTAAACCCAAACTGCTTGAAATACCACTGTTGCTCTTGCAAATAAATTGAGTGACACATAGCAATTTAAGTACAGTAATGTTATGTCTGGCTTATGAATCTAAAAGGCCAAAATGACATATTCCCTTTATAGTACTCCTATCTTGTGCTGTATACACAAGACTTAAGATCAAATCACATTGTGTAACTTATCTTTTCAGCAAACTTTAGATGCAGGTAGAATAGGTATTGCTAGTCAAGCATTAGGCATTGGTCAGGTAATTATTAATACTTAATTATTCTAATGGACTATTGGTAACAGACTGGTTTCTACTGGCCATGCATGAAACTCAAACATTATTCATATGAATCTTTTAACTATAAAGTGCCAATTAGCCCTAATTATCATAAAAATTTGTGGCATGAACTATAGTGTTTGTAGTGCCCCCCCACAGCATTATTGTCTTCATGGAAGAATTATAAAATCTTCTTTTTTCAATGATTTTTGCATCTTACTCAGACTTAGACAGATGGAAGTTATACTTAATCAATATTTTGAGAAAACAAGAATTGAAAAATATAAGAAATAAAAAGAGAAAGAATTTTTTTAACACAATTCTTGTTATTTTGAAGCGTATTTGAATACATGAAAAAAGTATATTCTGATATTATTTCTATTTAAGGCTGCTATTGATTGTGCAATAGATTATGCTACAAAGAGGAAAGCTTTTGGAGCTCCCATCTCTAAAATGCAGGCAATTCAGGTAATTTTATTTCTAATTTAATTAATTGATTCATTAATTAAGAAATACCTGATTCTCCACTGTGCATAGGTATTTCAGCTCTGTATTCCTTTCAGTGAAATAATGTATTGAAATATTTTTTAGACTAAACTAGCAGATATGGAGTTAAAGTTGGAATCTGCTAGACTATTGACTTATAAAGCAGCTTTATTGAAAGACTCAGGGAAACCATACACTAAGGTATTTATCATGTCATTATTATTACAATCTATATCAAAACCAGTGTTTTGCTAAACTAGGGTCAGATCTTGACACAAGTCGAGAAAGTTCTATTAGATTTGAAATCACATTGCCAGTTAGGTGTACCCCTAAAAAAAAATTGCATTTGCTTAAGAGTTCATTTTGTAATTCTGGACATGTTAAACTTATTTCATTATCATTGTTGTCCAGATTTACTTTTTAGTTTTGGATCTAAATAGTTTCTATTTCTTTCATGCATGAAACTGATCTATTAAATTTATGATTCTGTTTGAATTTATTTTACAGCATGCAGCTATGGCTAAATTAGCAGCTTCTGAAACAGCTACATATAACTCACATCAGGTTTGTTATCATATCATATCATCAATGAAATTATCTTCCCTTTTCATTTCATGATAATCCACATATATTCTAGGTAAACTAGACACTGTAAGCTTATAGACTTTCAAAATTCAATTTGGTTTGAAATTCCAAATAATTTGAAGACTTAAAAATATTACAGATTGGTGATTTCCAGCATTTGCTACTGGGAGGACACCTTTAAACTGTTTATTTGTGTTTACAGTGTATACAGATATTAGGCGGTATGGGCTATGTAACTGATATGCCTGCAGAGAGACATTATCGTGATGCTAGAATTACAGAGATCTATGAAGGTACAAGTGAAATACAGAGACTAGTTATTGCTGGTAGTTTATTGAAGGAATACAGTATGAAGAACTAAAGCTCACATAACGTTGCTCAAAATTATCGAAGAATTTTTGTCTCAAATTTAAAAACTTTAAACTCAATCCAAGAAAAAAAAAATGAAGCATTTATTTGAGAATTCAATATATGCATTAAAAAGTAGGGAAATTTATCTAAAATAAAAAAGAAAAATTTAAGGTTTGATTTCAAATACTTTTATGAAATTACACAAAGTGACTTTAAATGCAGGTGAACAAGAGCTTAAAGATAATATGTTAAAGAGCAAGCTCTCAAATGTTCACCAGAAATATTATTGACTTGCAGTGATTTAATTAACAAACTTGACCTTATAATAATTGTATTATTGTTAATTATTAATTATAAGTTATGTATATATGATTGTTATTGTATGTGAGATATAAATTCTATTTATAATATAAAATTTGAGTGAATGTTATAATGAAATTATTATTTCATATATTGATTAAATTTTTAAACCACAGCTAAGAGATTGTTTAATTATTCATAAAAATATTTTGAAGGGCCAGTATGCAAAATTTTCATTGTCAGTCTTGGTAACCATTTGACCAATTGTACTTAAGTCTCAGAAACAGGAATTTTTTTAGCTTTTGTCTGAGCAAAGTAAAAAGTTTTTTGAATTTTTCCTATTATTTTTATGAGAATATAAAAAGCAGCCTCAAAATAGTACTGTTATTCTTAGAATGTCTTTGTGTTGATAAAAATATAAGCATAAGCACACATTATATCTTCAAAATTTGTTTTTACAGAGGACAATTTCAGCCCCAATTTTTGACTTTTGGGTTGAAATTTCTATTAGAGAAATGTGTTTCTTTCCATTGTAAACTTACAAAAGATTATAATTTATATTTTTATCAACGCAAAGACATTCTAAGACTATCAGTAATATTTTGAGGCTGATATTCCAATTCACTAAAAAAAATATCGAAAAAATTCAAAAAATTTTTTAATTTGCTCAGACAATACGCTAATCAGTAATAACGTTCACATTTCACCACCCAAATTCCAAACCAAGTCACAGAGTGTTATCAGGTGTTCCCAAAGAGAACATACTTCTTATCATAGTGGAGCTAAATTTACAAAAGCTTTTGGACCCAAAGCGAATTGTTAGAATAAAATATCCACAATTCTTGATAACTTGAGCTGGACTTTAACACCCTGTCATTTACATCTCCAGACAATATATTGTAATTAACCCTTCAGCTACTATAGTTCATTAATAATATATTGTATATAGAAAATACTACATCTTGAGGTTAAACCTGCCAATTGTTACATACACCGTATAAAGATCTATTGATCTATTTTAGATATGTGACTGATGTGTTAAATTATTATGTAATCGGCTATTGATCTTATCTAAAATAATATACTGCTCTACAGTTGATGTATTGAGCACTATTTTAACAGTGAAAATAACTTTTTGTATTAAAATAATAAACATATAAGTATTCTTTAAAGGGGTATCGATTACCAGCAAGCTATCAGAAATCATATAAATACTTAATAAAAATCATGTCCAAATTTGTAATTCCATGAGTTATTTTTGTGTCATAGAAGTATATAATTGCTTTGATCAGTTGTGTGGGATAACTGCCAAGGGATGATAATCGATTATGTATCCAGCTCTATTCTCCTACTGATGATAAAACTTTCTCAAACTTATCATTGTTTCATATCAAAAATGAAAATTCTAATGACAAGCATGATTAAAATTGAATGAATGGAGTCTTATGTCCTATTTTTCTGTACCAGATTGGACTGAAAGAGAGTGTCAATACCATGCAGTGCGCAATTAGGCCGATGTTGCCAAAACAGCAGCATTTTGTCAGGGATCTTTAATGTGCACAGCCTGTAGCACACAGTTTTATTGTCTGATCCTATAAATTTGACTTTTCATTTAAAAGTTGAAATTCCATTGACCAGGGTGTTTGAAACAACTGTGGACTGCTTAAATCGAGCTTCAGCTCTTAAGCCAAATATTTACACAAACGAATACCTTAAAAATGTCAAGAGCCTGTGTTTGTTTCTGATAATCTCTTCAAGATTTGATGTGTTAATTTAGACACATACCTTCAAATACTAAAACAATAGAATTTTAGATTAACCCTCTAGCAACATTTAAATTAGGATAAGTTACATCACGAATAGGGTGATAATAATAAGGTGCCTCAGGGTTAAGGCTGCCAATTGTTTTAAGACCATATGAGATATTGTTAAACAATTGATGATAATGATAATAAAAGCCTGTTATGTAACATAAATGACTGATTATGTTCTTATCATATCTGAAGACACATTGATTGACAACATAATTAAAGATCTAACTTGAAACCTATAGTCGGTTGTTGTTCTCAAAAGACAATACCCAAAGCCCTTGTGTGCTTTAGTCTAAGGATCCCTAGACATTTGGAAATCAAAAAAAAAGTAGCAAATGCAACTGCCCAAGCAGTGCAATAAGAATTAGACCAAATTTATTTTATTTATATATAGCTACTTCAATTAGGTTGAAGTGGGTCAAAAGGTTCAAGAGGGCTGGCATTAGACCCTAACTGAAGTGGCTGCATTGAAAAAAAAAATTGAACAAAAGTTTGGTCTAATGTTAATTATTATATTACTGCATGGTCTTCATTAGCCCAATCAAGTGCAAAAGAGTAAGATGTAACACTCCATTCATTTCTTGAACACAATACAAATCTGACTTGTATAGGTATTTTCAATGAAATTTTATTCTACCCTAACTACAAAATTGGTTGCAATTACTAGTTATTCTATGCAAAAAATAAAGAGAACATCTCTAAGTTAAGATTTAAATCAGACCAGATGACCTCAAATATCTCAACTCAACTATAAAAGTTAACAACATAACACACATCTAGAAATAAATAAATTTTATCTATGGTAAAAACAAACATACAATACACAAACAATCCATAATCTTTCAAGTATTAATATGACAAAGATGAGATTTTAAAAGGTAATAAAACTAGCTGTAGTTTACATGGAAATGCCTATCAAATATTCAAAGATTTATGTCCTGAAGCATTATCACAAAAAACAGCAAATATCTTGGTGAGGTGAATACACAATCACTATTGGTCTTTGATTCCAAATCATTTTTTTTTTTATATCAAGTGATGTAAACTCTTAATCACAAAATATCATAATGATTTATAACACTATACACATGAATGGTTATGAATGACTCCAATATACACTGCACAATGGTTTAATTTTCTTTCTTTTCTCGATATTTTGGTATAGGATGTTTTTTACAATCACCATAATACTGATTTAGATCAAATTCTCTTATCACATTTTCCTGCAAAGAAACAAGTTATACCAACAATAGCTTATAATCATATGTTTTTAATAACTTATATTTCTAATTTAGACACTTACGTCAGGGTCTAAAGTTGGGCCTCCTATCATTTGTCAGTTCGATGAGGGGCATTCAATGTCTAATGCTTTCCAGAATATACAGTTTGTTCGTGTCACAAAATCCCAGCATTGGAGAGGGCAGAAATTGGATTGGCTGGCGGTATCATCAAACTCATGAATGTTCAAGTGACCTTAACTGAACTGGGTAAATTAAAAATAATTTTTTAATTTTAAATAGACTGACAAATGTCTTTGCTTATTTACATGAATATGAGTCAAAAATCAGTTGGATATCTTGTGAATTTATTGAAAAATAAAGGCTTATACTCATACCTTAGTCCACATGAACTTAGCTGTCTGTTTTCCATTAGTTAAAGGTCTTCGTATTTTGTCTTTACCATTTTCAAAGAGAATAACTGTAGGTAATTGTCTAGACCAAGATGAACAATCTATCTTATACCTATCATAATAAATGAAGAGTTATTTGATTCTATTGAATGGTTACATACATCCCATAATAAATTTAACATTTTGATTTTTCAATGGTGTAGATGTTAGTTGACATCCAACCCTTGATCCAACTGATCTATATTCTTCTTCACAATTTGATTAAGTCCTCAGCAAAGTTTATAAGTGTTTCTGTAGGGATTGGCATTTTGAATAGTTTTCTTACAGTACATTTGCAAATAGTAGGAAAAGAACAGTCTTATAAAAAAAGTCATTGTTTGGTCATTTCATGAAAACAGTGAAGTTTTAAGCTAGACCTACCAACTAACATCTCATCCAAGTGTCATTGAATTCTTTCAAAGTGTTATAGATAACTGAATTTGGATAGCAGTTCTTTTAAAGAAGAAATGAAATGAATGGAGTTTTACATCCTACTTTTCTGCACCATGTGGGCTAATGATGACGGGCAACGCGATGCAGGGTGCAATGTTGGAAATTTTGCCAGGACAGTGGCATTTTTTCGATTTTCAACTGTCGAGGGATCTCTAACGTGCACAGCCTGTGGCACACAGGGCTTTAAAGAAGAAGAGATAAAAATCAAAATTTTTTAAACTTACTTCTCAGCCACTGCGGGATATTTTGATATATCCATCTTGGCAAACTTTAAATTATCTAAATGATATCTGCAAATAAATGAAAGCATAGACTCCTTTGAATATCATATTTTAATTCATGTGTAACAATATCACTTAACATTCTTAACAACCAGATATGAATATGAAGTCTGACTTTTTTTCCCTGCGCAGTGAGTGTGCTTTTGTTGAAACATCTAAAAACAAATATTGGAAACTTGTCCAGATGAGAATTGTGTGGTTGAAAAAAAGTATTGGCAGTTCGAGAAGAGCTTTAGTCTTTAAGCTGACCAGATTGATTTATCAATTGTGTGCAAATAACATTTTATTCATATATAAGAGACCATAAGAAGGGTTAGTAATTCAATACTTACTCATTACTAATCTGCGAAAAAATGGAAGCAAATGTAACACAAGGTGGTGACCAGGCAGCATAAAATGTTACAACCCAAATTATTCTTTTATCTTTCTCTAATTCTTCCTAAAATCAATACATGTTAACAGATATTATGATAGGTGTGCAATTTTTTGGGGTTGATTTGAGTCTTGAATATTTGAAAATAGTCTTCAGAAGTACTAGAAATGTACAAAAATCACATAATTCTTTTAAAAATACTGGACACACATGGATTTGAAGGCTCAAAATTTGACAGTGAGCTGTGAACATTATTACTGATTAACTGCTAAAAGAAATTCCAGTTTCTGTGACTAAAGTATGATTGGTCAAACAAATGGCCTACCTGTCCCTTGGCTAATATAAACTTAGCCAAACAATTTTTTACACTATTTGTAACAATACAAACATAGTTCTTGGATAGTAATAGGAGTGAATAAGTTCATAAAAACTCCTATGTAAAGTGCCGACTAAAGTCATGTTTAAACTTTGACTTGCTTCTATCATACATAAATATATTTCTATTGAGGAATTGTTTATGCAAGGCTGATAATAAACTACTAGTTATTATGATGTTGGTAATCTATATATTTCTACCAGCTGGTCATTGATTAAAATATATATCAAGGCTTTACTTACATCTAAATGACTAGCTCTGAAATAAGTGATATATTCTGGACCTTGATATGTTGGTTCAGGGATGAATATAAAGTGTACTGAAATTGAAAGTAACAATAAAAATACATGGCTTTAATTTAAGCTTTATGGAACACAAGCAACAGTTTATGGAAACAGCAATAACAGCAGAATGGTTCATAATATCTAACCAAAGCACTCTCAGACTAGTATCCTTAAGAAACACTGGTATATTTCATAAACCTTTACATTACATTTATATATCAGCTTCAGTTCAATTCTGGCAGCTATTATAAAGTATATTATGTTTATTATCCAAGGGTAGCATTCAATGAAAGGTGTGTGTAATGTACAATCACTCCACTTTTCTTTGACCTTTACATATTGCATAATTATGTGGGATAAGCGAAACAGATATGTAAAGCAGAATCACTAGGTTTCAGAATATCAGTCATCATAGGTATACAATATTTCTATGTACTTACAAATACACAAACCACCAAATACAGTTCCATATAGAGGATTTGCTTTAAAAAACATAACAGTATTCAACATCTTTGTAAAAAGACAAGCTGTATTGATGTAATCCACAAAGTATGCTGAAATCAGAGGGTTCAAAATTTAAAATTCTAATACGGTGGTATTCCAACATTCAACATGCAAAATTCAACAGACTTGTATCACAATACAAAATACTATTGTATTTTATATTGATTACTGTATAAACAACCATAGTTTTGAAGATTTCTCTAGTTTGCACAATTAAAGTGGCTATACAACATAGAGCACCATTTCTCATATATAGCAAAGGTTGTGTAGAATCAAATGAAATGCCATTGCAATAGTCCGGTAGAATAATGGCAAAAACACAAATTTACTTACTCAATTTTTTGGTCTTTAAGACAATTACACATCCAAGAAATGTTATCCACTCCCATTCTTGCTATAATTACATAAAATTTTGTAATGAATCAAACTACTGTTCGTGATAATTAAAATCTTAATTTTCAAATTCATTCCTTCAAATTTTGTAAATGTAGGCCTACCCATAAAGGTCTACAGATTTTACTTGATTTTATGAGCTTATTTAGGTAGAGCTTATTTAGGTAGAACTTATGTATAGAGCTTAAAATAAATTTCCATTATGCAATGTCACCTTGAAAAGATATAAGAAGAAACTTCTTGAGTCTCATGGTCACGGTTCGGTGAACATTAAAAAAACGAACTGTCGAAAAACTCAAATATCTGGAAAATATAATGAACTACTCACCAATTCCAAAGAACAATCAAAAAACAAATAAGAGCAGACTATAGGTATTGTCTTTAGAAGTATATATGACGATGCTAAGAATATATTAGTAGCATGGTGAGGGGAAAGAAGCGTCTTCGTCCCGAATATCAACTCGTCGAACATCTTTCGTCTTCTAAAATGAAAGTTGTCATTGAAACCGGAAACATGTGTTCAAGGGAATTAACTCTTAAAGATCTTGCGAGAAAGGTTTAATAATCGATAAGACAACCACAAATTACATTTTAACCATCTGAAAGACTCTTCTATGTTCTATGTCCAATGACAATCATTTCTTATGTATATTTTCTATGTTTCAAGTTAATATTTGATGTAAATTCTGCATCATTTCAAAGAAACTAAAATGTAAATTTATTTATCGCTTAGTTTTATTTTCAAGATGGCTGCGCCCATGTCACGTATGTGTTTACATTTTGTGGTTATCTTCATTCTGACATTATAAGCCACAAAGGAACTAGTTATAATGGAAAATTTATATTCAACGTTAGGATGTCAAAACTTCGTTGGGGTAGAAGAGTTAAGAAGGTCATATCTTACTTTAGTGAAAGAATTTCATCCTGATAAGCACATAGACGAAATCGGACACTCGTCAAATTGTCCCAATGAGATTCACAAACCTGATGTTAAAGAGGGACAAAATGGACAAACGGTTGCGGGCAACAGACTTGAAAAATTCATAGCTATCGATAAAGCTTGGAAAATATTGAAAGATATAGAATTGAAGGAGAAGTATGATTTAGTTTTAAAGCAAAGACTTTTATGCCAGGATTGGCCCATTCAAGATGAACTTGAAATTAATGAGTTTGATGAAGACACACCCAATTATGTTCACGTGTGCCGTTGTGGTGGAAAATATATTTTGAATTCTACTGATGTTCGATTTCATTTAGACTATGTTTGCTGTGATAGTTGTTCTTTGTGTGTAAAAATTTTATATTTACAAGAATTTCCTGATTAAAAATTTAATTTAATATTTTCAGACTCGTTCTTTCTTTTTAGCCTTATGATCAATATCAGGAAAAAGAGCTTTAAGTTTTATAAGCCTCCTTATTCACATAAGAAATAATCAAGCTGATTTCCACACTGAGATTTAATGCTGGTCAAAATCAGATCAAAGCCATCAAATATATATTGGTCTTGGAAGATTTGTAAATAGGAACATTTGTAAATAGCAGCATTTTAGAACTGTACGAAATCTTTCAAATATACCTTAAACTGGAAATTTCACTTTCTTGAAAGTTCCCGTTTCTGAGACTAAGGCACAGCTGATCGAACGGATGGCGAACACGCCCCTTTAATTTTAATCTATATGTTTACCACATTTTTTTAACAATAGTTTTCTTTGATTAGCATTAATTCTGATCAATTTTAATGCAACAAAAACGACTGCTGTATAGCAGATGAACTACTATAGCCGACAATTATCAAAGACAAAACCCGTATTTGAATACACTGGGTTAAGGAACTTAACACATGAATAATTTATTTGATTCGTATCATTAATTTTTAGATTTCTCTCATTCTCGTCATTCATTGATAGAAATAGACCATCGTCATTTATTCAAAAGTTTGTTTCTAAAAAATGAAAAATTTCCCAATGTCTCCTTAGTGTACATTTGGTTAAAAGCCAATCATAGAATCATCCCACAATTTTTATCATTTTCATGCTTACACTACATTTTATATTGAAAGAAACATTCTATAATAGTACCGATGATTGCCTAATGAGATGAGATTACACAACGAAATCTTCCCTTCCTAACTGAGTTAGAATCAGCTTTAAGGAAACTGCCGAGGATAGCCGAACGTAACTCAAACACATTTTTTTTTTGTTTAAGCGACTGATTAACGTAAAAGCTAGCAACTAAAACTCAACTGAGATTTATTATTTAAAGTTAAATTTCCAATCACAGTAATTCTGCAGTCTGGATTGTCCAGACATTAAAAATGGCACAAAATTGTTGATACCAATTTTAATGGGGATGTTCCTTTAAATGGTTTAAGCCCAAGTTTTTTTTCTCTCGAGATTATGATCTTTTTCTGATTCCAATTAATTTTTTTAATGTTTGATTTCCAGAATTGATTTCAATTGTCATTCAATTTCTAAAATCAATGTTTATATACTTATTACATGAGAGTAAATTGGATGATAGAAGTAATGTTATTAATTATACCGTGTATCTAAAAAATATCAAAAAAAAAAAAAATAGGTTTTCACTATCTTGACGACGTTCGGATGTGTCCCTAAGGCGCGGGCCTACGCACGATCTTGATCGGCAATTTTTGTCGCCAGCTTCACCGACCGGCTGCGGGCACACGATGAATCAATTGAGTCAGTTGTTTTCCACTATGTTGATAATCACGCGCAGAGCATGCAATTCAAAAGAACTTGAATCTGGTTGGATACGAACCCTCTGTCTTGCAGACGATAAAATTATTGGAGATAAGTATCAAACATATTTGATTTGATAAATCCTGTAACATAGATCTTGTCGTGGAAGCGCGGGCACAGGCGAGATTTTTTACTCAAGGTTCGATTTTTGAAGACTGCTCGTGAGCCCGCATCATAACGGAAAGTGGGAGACCGGAAAATCTTTATTAAGTGGTCGACCTATCATAGGGATCCTTCACCTATCAGCTAATTATGAGTAAATAATGAACTTGTGGAACAAACTGGTATTTTTCCAAATCACCAGAACATAGCCTATGTTATGTTGTGTTATGTTACGTAGAAATGAAACCTTCAAATCCACACGTGTGTTCAGAATTATCTTCGTCTGAAAGTCAGGAACACGACTCTTTTCACAAGACTCTGCCAAAATATAGAAAAGACATATATTTCTTGTTAGGGGTATTTGTGAAGGAATTAGGCATTTTTGTATATGTCTTGTACTTTTGAAGACTAGTCCAATTTTACCTCCGTCTCCAGGTCATTCTGACCAGAGAATACTGTCATTGCGCAAGCACAGATCTCTATAGGTTTTGGAAAACATGTTAGAATTTTAGGGACTTCTCGTACAGTAATAAGGACTATAAGTCATCATGATAAGAATGAAAAAATATGATGTATAAGAGCACAATTATTAAAGCCTTTATCTCATTATGACGTTACATTAGATTTGACGTTATAATAATAATTGTTTTGACGTCATTTTGATTGTTCTTCATTATTATCAGAATATTTCAGATAATAAGACTCTATTTTACTGCAGTCTGCAATAAAATACTTTTTAGTGGAATATTTTTCACCGAAGAACATCGTTTTACAGATATTACTTAGTTCTATTTGGTAAGTTAAAATCTCTATCAGAATATCATTCCTTTTAGCTCTATAAGTTTAAACGCAACAAACAATATTTGACAAATTTCATTCTAACTTTTAGATTGCCTTCATTGGTCCAAACAGGTACAGAAAAGTAACTCCATTTAATTTATTTTCTACACATTTTAGGTTTATTTTCAATGTTTATTTCAGTAAAGAAATGGATTCACAAGAAGAGTCTAGTAAAGAAACCTCGGGAAGTGGAGATTTTGATTTTGATGATCAGATGAACCTTTCACTTTCACCAGGTCAAAATCCTAAAACCGGTAAGATTATTTATTTAGACTGGAGAAATTATAATTAGCATTCTGTCTAAATAAAAAAAAAGATGTTATCATTATTTAAATGTTACAATGATCCGCAATAGGGCCGTTGGTGTTGTTGATCCCTGGACAGTTTAAAATGAAAAAAACAGGCAGGCTAAACGACTGTCCGACAAGATTCCTCTCTTGTGCAAAAGAAATAGGTAAAACGTGAAACACCACTTCATTTGTTTATTGCAGAAGATTCGTCCATGAATTTACACCAAGCAAATACTCGCCCAGCCTTAAAACACGGACTGGATTGTTTGATAGAAGAGGATGAAGATGTAGATTATCCTCCACCCAGACTAATTACTGGTAGGTAAACTTATTCCTCTCTTAGACTAATTACTGGTAGGTTAACTATTCTTGTAGACTAATTACTGGTAGGTAAACTTATTCCTCTCTTAGACTAATTACTGGTAGGTAAACTATTCTTGTAGACTAATTACTGGTAGGTAAACTATTCTTGTAGACTATTTACTGGTAGATAAACTATTCTTGTAGACTAATTACTGGTAGATAAACTATTCTTCTCTTAGACTAATTACTGGTAGATAAACTATTCTTCTCTTAGACTAATTACTGGTAGATAAACTATTCTTCTCTTAGACTAATTACTGGTAGGTAAACTATTCTTCTCTTAGACTAATTACTGGTAGGTAAACTATAATTCTTCTCTTAGACTAATTACTGGTAGGTAAACTATTCTTCTCTTAGACTAATTACTGGTAGGTAAACTATAATTCTTCTCTTAGACTAATTACTGGTAGGTAAACTATAATTCTACTCTTATACTAATTACTGGTAGGTAAACTATTCTTCTCTTAGACTAATTACTGGTAGGTAAACTATTCTTCTCTTAGACTAATTACTGGTAAGTAAACTATTCTTCTCTTAGACTAATTACTGGTAGGTAAACTATTCTTCTCTTAGACTAATTACTGGTAAGTAAACTATTCTTCTCTTAGACTAATTACTGGTAGGTAAACTATTCTTGTAGACTAATTACTGGTAGGTAAACTATTCTTCTCTTAGACTAATTACTGGTAAGTAAACTATTCTTCTCTTAGACTAATTACTGGTAGGTAAACTATTCTTCTCTTAGACTAATTACCGGAAGATAAACTATTCTTCTCCCGGACTAATTACTGTCAAGTAAACTGTTTTTCCCCTCTATTCCTATTGATACATGATATTGATCAATTATTTCTTAACATTTGTATTAAATGTTTTATATTTACCATTTGTAGGTCTACCAGAGCCTATTAATGTAGATGATTCTGTAAATAAACGGAGACCTAAGAGGCAAGAGATTGTTTCTCCTAAAGGTAGGTTCAAGAACAATAACAAAATAAGTTACACCATTACAACCGCACAGACAAGCACAGACAAGCACAGACCCCTTTATGGGTAGGGGGTGTATATCACAATCCGCCTGTTGAAAGTAAGGTTGGAGATATTTTATCCTGGTTAATCCGAATCTTACTTGACCACTTATAACTTTAAGGGACAGATTCGCCATTTTTTGGAGTTGATCTGGGTCTTGAATGTAGGTAATAAGGCTTCAGAAGTACTAGAAATGTACGAAAATCGCATAATTCCTTCAAAAATACCCAAAATAAGGAATTTCTCTTTCTATTTCTATATATGTATGTCTTTACTACATATGGCGGTCTCTAGAAAAGAGGAATCGTCTTTTTACTTTCTAACGTGGATAATTCTGGACACGGGTTTAAAGGCTCAAATTTGACGGTGAGCTGTGAACACTATTACTGATTAGCTTAGCTAATAATTACCGTTTCTGAGATTAAGGTACTATTGGTGAAATGAAGGTCAATTTTAAGTTTATACTAAAACCTGTATATTATCAATTTCAGCACCATGTTTGTTATTTACAACTGAAGAGATAAAGGATTATATAGATCATCTTGAAATGAAATTAAATATTTTATATAAAAACATGCAGGAAACTAATAGGTAAGAATTTTAATAAAATGTTTATGAGTAAATAAGAACTTATAATTTCTATGTGGTACTTACTACAAATATAGGTTCAGCATTGCATTTAATACAGGTATAAAACCATATTTCATCTGTATCTAATTTGATTTTGATGCAAATCTGGAGATTTCGTTTCGTGTTAATTCTGTTGGTGACCTCACCCTCCATCCATCCAACACTGAATTGTAAGGTCTTAAAACTTATAACAGTGTTTGAGTTTAAGAAAAAAAAACTAGTGCTTTTAGAGTTAAACTATTAAGAACACTATTTAGGTGTGAATTATTTCAGATTATGAATGTCAGAAAACAGAGAAAACAGGAAATGAAACATTCAAATCTACATTTCAATCATAATAATATGTCACCTATACAGAATGTATATTTTTCTAGTTGACAATTTTGATTTCACAATGTTTATAACGTTTATTTCAGCTACCTGTTTGTATAATTTTCAATTTGACAATTATGATTTGACAATTCTGATTTGACAATTTTTTCATTTTATTTTTAGATACCTGTTTGAAGTTCTTGAAGAAAAAGACATTGATAAAATCAGAATAAAAAATCAACAACGTCTTCTGAATCAACAGGAAGTAGAATTGATATTTTACAGACAATTTTATAAAACTGGTAAAAAACATGGTAATGAGCCAATCTCTGAGGAAAATAAACTCAAAGCACCACCGAAGACTGAATTCTTCAAGTACTCCTTTGGAAAAAAATTAAATATTGAAATGCACCCTGTAGATGTAGACCCTGATATTAAAGATGCTGTTGATCAAAGAGTCCAGGATGTTCTACAAGCCCAGGCTGATAAAGATCAAGAAATTCTTCCACCGAGTCAGGATTTTCACAATATTCTTTACATCAATCATTCAACAGAGGAAAGTAAAGATGAAGATTTTTACACCACTGGGACACCAAGTCCTGAACCAGTGTTGTATGATGTTACTCTGGAGTTTCAAGACAAAGATTCAACTTTACAACAATACAATCCACTTGGATCACCAGGATCATCATCAACAGCTTCAAGCCCAAGTCCAATTCAAGATACATCCAACGTTGATAGAGATTCTGAGACATTTGAAAAACTAGAAATCTACGAGGCTCCTCTCCAATTTCGAAACAAAGGTATCTCAAATGTTTTAGAGACAGACGCTACATCACTATCTCATGAAATCGTTCTCACCGAAAGGACTGAACATCTATTCGACAACGTCCAATTACAGGAAGAGTTATATTTTAAGGAATCTGAAAATGACAACCAACCAAGTTACCCATCAAGAAGCCCAAGTCCAAAAAGAGAAGTCAATGATGATGTATGTGTAAGAGAGTTGTTAGGGGAGAAGATCGGTGAGTTACCTGAAGCTGATTATCAGGAGGATGGTGAAAATTTCCAAGAAACAACCTCTATCACTAACTTGATGGCCAGTATCAAAGAACTTTCTACAGAAATCATCAAAGAAACTGAACGACAAGATGTTAAGGTTATGGATACCGAGTCATTAACAGAAAAAGAAAGAAGGATTATTGAAGAGGTAGAGAAATATGTCGGCATTGATGACACTTCAGACACATTGGGAAAAGTACCTTATGTTCCATCATCAGCTGATACAATGAACTTTCAACTTGATCAAAAACTTGATTTAGTATCTGACTATGCCCGAAGTCGAAACCCGTTGCCCAAAAAGGAGGTAAGAGCCTTGACAGCTTTACCGCAAAGCAAAGGATCAAAGAAAAGAGTGAAGGCACTGCCAATAGAAGTTGGGAAAAGACGGTATCCTCTCCAACCTGTCTACAGAAGCAATACACAGAAAACCATTCTTCCACCTATTAGACCTTATAATAAAACCAACAAACCACAATCCAAATTCACCAACCAAGAGAAGCTAGGACCTCTACCAGACATTACAATCGGTAAAAGCTGCACACCAAAAAAATCTGAACCGGTTTTATATAAGCCTCAAGAAACTAAATCAAATATTCAACCTGACGAAATCCTTTGTGGATTAAAATCGAATTCAAAGCACCCTGTTGATGAATTAACTCTGCCAAAACTACCAATAGTCCATACTGCACCAATCATTAAAGATAACAAACATAGAATAGACAATGGATTCTCTCTTCCTCAAATAGAGACAGCTTCAAGGAAATCACATTTAAGAGATCATCTTAAAACCAATATTCTACCAGATAAATTGAAACCAGAACATGCATCGTCTCAATATACCGCTTCAACATCAAGTACTACAAGACATTTTACAAAGTCTGCTAACTACAAACCACCAAAAGTACTACTTCCGGTTCTACCTAAAATCTACCAATCAAATCGTCGAAAGGAGAAACAACCACATAAATTGCCGCCTATTTGTCAATTGGAATTTGATGATGTATATCCATCTAGAAAAGATTAAATATTTTAAACCTTCACATTATTTTTCAATTCCTATACAAGAGAGCACACGTTTTCAGATCTAGCTAAACGCTGAAAATTCCCCATTTCCCGTCCTTGATTTTTAATCAACTAATTTTAAAAAACTATAGAAAAGCAGATCTATTATTAAATGATTCTGTCAATATAGAATGTATTTGCTTGAAACCATCAAAATTTTGTAAATTTGCTTTTGACCAAATGTAGACTAATGAGACGTTGGGGGATTTTATTTTAATTTGTGAATCAATGACGTGATTTACAATTAGTTGATGGAATGACAAGAATTAAAAACATTATTTTATGTGGATTAATATCAGTTCTTTAACCCTTGTATTTGTGTAGTCTGGAAACTATCGTTATTGAGTTACGTCCCCGTGTTCAATTATAGGAATATCAGAGTTACTTCCCATATTAGGCCTTTTTAATCGTGACTTTGTCGAAGCAAGCCACTTTCCAAAGGCCTATTTATCAATTATGTATGAGTTGTTTAGTATCTAGTTTCAGTTGTAAGTAAATATTTTATCTAATGGTTAGTTTAGTATAAGATAAGCTTATTTCAGTTACATGTTGGCGGAATTTTATCTCCCATTCTTTTCGATGGCTTTGTATATATTTTAAATTCTTTTGTTATATTCAAATTGCATTACAATTTACTTGCATATTGTTATCGTCATTTATCTTAAATTTGAATAAATGACATTTACGCAATTTGTAGTTTAAGATTTGCCATCTCAAACGAGCAACGTCCACAAAACTCTTGTTTGCATATGGGGTTGGAAGCGACACAAATAGACTGTTTTGGAATTGGGAATCGATTGCTTCAATAATTTATTTATGTAATATACCCAAAAATCATGACCTTTCAAAACTCGAAATGAAGTAAGCAACTGTATAAAAGCTAGAGAATCGTGTTATTGCCCTCTCAGAAAAATTTCCGAAAAATTTAATTGATTTGGTGCATTCTGACGAATATTTTGGTGCAAAAACGTATAAATATCATAAAGTATAGCTAAAAATAGAGGTGCAAACCATTTTTCTAGGAAGGCAAATGCTTCCCGATATAGCCACTGAGACCGCCATTAGTAGTATATGAGCTCATAGATTGGTCGCATTTTTCCAATGCAACCAATCTATGAACTCCAAAAAAAAAAGACCTAAATTCCCTACATTTCATAATTCTTACAGCAAAACATCCTACATTTCATAAATTCTTACACTTAAAAAAGACCTAAATTCCCTACATTTCATAAAACATCCTACATTTCATAAAATTCTTACATTAAAAAACACCTTCAATCAATTTCCTACAGTCCATCAAAAAAAGCATATTAAAAATACCCTTATATAAAATAACATCCTTGTTTCGCTTAACATCCGGTTTTTAAGTAATGTTATTTTTAGTCTAGAAAAGGGAGATAACTCTTTTTTGGATAAAAAAAACAGACTAAATTAATTCATTTAAAAATAGGATGAGTTTAATTCTAAAACACGAACAACACAGATTCGAAGATTATTCGGGCGACGGTTTCTTTTCTTCATTATTTTCTCTAGGTAAAACAATAATTCCAAAAGTAGCTAGCTTTGTTTCAAAAAACAAATCACTCATTCGGAGCGAAAGCCATCAGCTCAATCGCGGAAGCGGGAAAGAGTATAAGCGACACAGTGAAACAATCTAACGAGTTGAAAGACTTAGAGCTAATAAGAGAACTTCGAAACAGGAGATTAGAAGAAAGGAAAGGAAAAGGTTTTAAAGTTATAGGATAAAAATGATAGTCGCTCACGCTCCAAAAACTTATTTCGGTTCAGGAGATATACAAAAATCATTGGGTTCTCTTCACTG
>NW_008710536.1:189976-245141 GCF_000327385.1 Lottia gigantea
GGAGAAAAACATCTTCCCGGTCATAATTACACCGGTCCAGGTACTAGGTTAGATCTACGATTAGACGAAAACGATAAACCCAAACCAGGGGAAGAACCAGTCAATAGAGTTGACGCCGCTGCGCTTAAACACGACATACTATACAGAAACAAAGACATAAACTTCAGACACGGAGCAGACAGACAAATGATAATCGAACTTGAAAATATTCCAAATCCAACTTTCAAAGAGAGAATGGAAAGAGCATTAATCATAAAATTCTTAAAAGCAAAGATGAAATTAGGCATGGTTAGAATTTAGAAAAACTAAATTTTTTTAAAAGTAAAAGTGTTTGAAAAAGATGAAATATGGTCAGCCGATTTAATTCATATGCCAGTCGAAAGAGGATTTAAATATTACTTAACAGTTATAGATTTGTATACGAGATATGTATGGGTTATTCCTTTGAAAAACAAAACGGGATTATCAGTCAAACACGCATTTGAAACGATTATGAAACAATCGAACCGACATCCAGAAAAACTGTGGGTAGATAAAGGAAGTGAATTTTATAACAAAAATATGAAATATCTGGGATTTGAAATTTACAGCACGCATAACGAAGGTAAAGCTGTAGTAATAGAAAGATTTAACAGGACTCTAAAAAATAAATTATTCAAAAAATTCACGGAATTGAAATCTCAAAAATGTCTTTAAATATTACCAGAGGTTGTAGATGAATACAATAACAAAATTCATTCATCTTTAGGTGTCACACCAACAGAAGCCTCGAGTAATCCAAATATTATAAAGTCAATTAACGCGCAACATAACTATGAAAATGAAATAAAGAATTTAAATATCAAACCCAAATTTAAAGTCGGAGATCGAGTTCGTATTTTCAAATATAAAAGCAAATTCAAAAAAGGTTACGTTGGATACTGGACAAACGAAATATTCATCGTTGATAAAGTAAACACCACATCACCTCCGACATATGAATTAATCGATCAAGACAAAGAACAAATCATAGGAAGGTTTTATCAAAATGAAACCGACTTTTAAAAATAAATGATGAAGAATTTGATAGAAGATTAAGAGATGTAGACAAGCATTTTCGCTTTCTTAAATTTAAATTTATGTTCAAAATATTATTGAATGTGTTTTATCAGAATGTAATACATTTTTTTTCAAACACAAACTACGTATATATTTTAAAAAAAAACAACTTTTAAAAATGAATGAATTTCTCGATAAATATGGAACCGATACAACCACAAACTTTCAACTTATGAGATGGGCGAATGAGTCAAATATATCACCGTTTTATTATTGTATGAAAGATGAAATAAATGATCTGAAATATAAGAAAGGTAAATTTTACGCAATAACAAATTTAAATACTTCCGATCAAAAAGGAGTTCATCATTCTGCCTTGTACAAAGACTCTGACTTATATTTCTTCGATTCTTACGGATTAGAACCTACCGAAGAGATAATGCAATTGACTAATAAACCAATCAAATGTTTTTCCTTTCAAATTCAATTACCGGGACAAAAGTTTTGTGGTCAGCTTTCACTTTGGGTTTTATATCAGTTGAGTTTAGGAAAACAATTCGAAGAAATTGTAATAAATTTAACTCAATAAAAATGGCGAATAAGTTTGGATTAGGTTCTTTATCTTTAGAAACTAAAAAACCTAACACTACAGCGTGGATAAATAAAGCGAAACCTTACTTTGTGGATCAAATCGGTGACACTCTTCGAGGTGATTTAGATATGAACAATTTTAGCATAACTAATTTAAAGTCTCCGGAAAACGATAATGACGCCGTTCACAAGAAATATTTACGGGAACAAATAAATTCAATTGAAGTAAATAAAAACCATTTAGAAGATAAAATAAGTAATGTGAAAAGATTCTTCAAACGTCAACTAAATAATAAAAATTTTGTTAATGATACTAAACCACAACAAGAGGTACAAAGATTAATAAGTTTTATTCAAAAAGAATTAGTCAACGTAGCAAATAAAACTGAGTTACAAAATTTAATTTCATTAATATCTAAATTAGAGGATAAGATTGCAAAACAAAAATTAGACATTCAACAATTGATAGATAACATTCCAGATGAAAATGAAGATACGTTTCAACAGGAATTAAATGCTCTGGAAACTAAACTTAACAGTGAATTACAAAAAGAACTAACAAATATTAAAAAACAAATACAAAACATAGATGATAGCGAAATCAAAACCTATATTCAACAACAAATACAAAACATAGATGATAGCGAAATCAAAACCTATATTCATCAACAAATACAGAACATTGATGATAGTGTTATTCAACAACAGATAACCACTATTAATAACCTAGTTTTGAAACAGGACAAAAATATAGTCGCATTAGAAAAAAAGTTTCTCAAGAAAGAATCATATTATTTCAATCTTCCATTTAGAAATTTGGGTTTTTTTAGTGCTTCTTTTACTAATAATATTGATAAATCAAAAGACTATGAATATAAAACATATGGATTTACAGCAAATATTAGAGTATATTTTGTTCCAAAATATACTATTCATCCCAGAAATATTTTTGAAAATGATGATGATCATTATCGTGTAATAGATTTTAATTTCCGAGGAAAACTTATAATTGAAATAACTTTCCCTTTTCAGGTAAAAGTTGATTCAATATTCTTCAGACAAAAAACTTTTTCATCTAATCAATTTAACGCTCGTAAAGTTCTTCAGTTTATCAATGGTATAAAAAATGTAGAAACTAAAGAATTTGAAAATAACGATGAAAACAATAAGAATGATCACTCATATGAAATTAAAACGAGTGGAAAATATATAGATAGGTTTAGAATGTTAATCATACCAGATAATGAAGAAGATGAACTTACATTGAGTTATTTTGATATGTTATTGGAGACGGAAACTCCAACATCAATGAATATTATTAGAAATCCAGAACCAAAAAAAAAGATATAAGCAGTTATGAGTTTTTACGAACGATAGACTTTGAATACGTAAAACTATATTTTGTTATTAATGATATTTACCTCAATTGATATTCATAAAAGTCAACAAATCAAAATTTTTTAATAAGAGATGATGCATATGTTAATATATCAATCTATATTAGAAAACCAAAATTTTTAGTTCATCTGAATAAGATTAATGATTCGAAAGAACAAATATCGTTAGTAACTGTTCAAGTTATTATTAATAAACACATAGCAGCTTTATCAGAAGTTCACTTAATTTAATTACCTAAAAAATGGAACTCGAAAGTAGACAACAATATATGATAGAATTGTTATATACCCAGCGATGGATACTGCTTTGTAAAGTGCGTTAATCGTGTTTTAAACGAAGACTACACGAGAGATTTTCAAGATTTCATCAACAGTTTTTCAAAATCAAACAGAAAAGGAGTTACGACATCTGCTAGAATCTGCGAATTCAATAAGAAATTTAATATTTATTTTCAAATTTATATGCCCAAACATAGACATTTTCAACCAAAGAAAGTATCCGAAGAATTAGATTGGGTATTTTATTTACACAAAGAACATTTCTGTTTGATAAGAAGAAATAACAAAACCTTAGCCATTAAAGAAATAGAAGATAATTACGATGAAAATGTATGGAGAACTTGTAAAGATGATTATGCGATAACGCAAGTTTCACCTCTAAAACTAAACGTTTTTCCAACCATTCCCGATGATTGTTTATGCATGGGATTGCGAAACCTATAACGAAAATAAAGCCATACCTTATTCTTGCACGTTAATTAATTTAGAAAAACTAAGAAAAATGTTAAACAGAATAAATAATCAGATCCCATTCCAGAAGAATTTTACAACAAACTCATGAATAATATAGTAGAAATATTTGTAGGTACAGATTGCATCGATCAAATGTTACAACGTTTAGGAAAAATAGATCAAAAAAGAATAACATTAATTGCTCATAACGCTAGTAAAAAAACTAACACAATGCCCTTTAAAAACTCCCAGAGGAATCCTGTCTCTACCTTTAACTAATTCATTCACTGATGAAGATTTACAGAAAAATGGAAAAGACAGAAAGAAATAAAGGGTAACTCTAATTATTTACAAAATATTAATTTCATATGTTCCTATCAACACGAAACATCTAGTTTGGCAGCATGGGGAAATTCATCTAATCTACCAATGAATTTGAGAAAGATCGAGGATGTTTATATTGCAAAATACACTAAAGATAATTGGGAATCTTTAAGACACGAATGGGAACCTTACGCTAAAAGAGATACGTTATGTCTCGGAGCTTGTTTGATAAAATACAATCAAGCAATGAAAGAAGTTGTATTTCAGAATATTTCCAATAATCTAACGGCTCCTTCTTTATCTTTAAAGGGTTGGTATTATTTATATCATTACGATAAAGAAATGGTTGAAGAAGAATGGTATGAAACTACTAGAATGGTTCCGAAACACACCGAAAAAGAAAACGTAGAAAAAGTTTACTCACATACTCACCCTTTTATAAGATATATTATCAGACAAAGTATTAAAGGAGGAAGAGTTTCGGTAAATCGAAAATCATTTGAAACGAATAAAATGGATGAAATTTGTAATATATTAAAGGAATACAATGCAAGTGACACTGATAATATAATTGATTTATTCAAAGAATATAGCGCTAGCACGAAAGATAAAACGGAGGTTCATTCGAGACTTAAAAAAATAAAATGTACTAAACTGATGGCATTTGACGCTAACGGTTTGTACGCTTCCGCCATGTCGGATTTAGATAGCGAATATCCGAGAGCGGAAAGTGGTAGACACTTTCTACCGGAAGAAAATAAAGAATTTGTCAAGCTCTTTAATGAACAAATTCAGACCTAGAACTGCTATTTTAAAGGTCTGGTTTGAATATCCCAAAAACATGTTCTTCCAACCCATACCAGCTAAAGATAAAATCACTTTCACGAATAAAGAAGGTAAAAAGGAAACTGGCACTAAAATCAGATTCAGAAATGGTCTCTGCCACGACGTTTTAACATCGGTCGATATTCAAGAAATAGTGAAAGTCGGTGGACGAATTATTAAAATATTAGATGGTATAGTTTACGAAGAAAATTTTAAAACTCCACCCTATAGAGATTATATTTTAATTTTGAGAGATCTAAGAAATATATATAAACGAGAAGGTAATATCGTAGGTAGTAATTGCATGAAATTATTAGGTAATTCGTTTTATGGTAAATCTATTCAGAAGGATATAAATACATCGAGACATCTATGGAGTGAAGCGACTTTAAAAGCCAACTATGATTCACACGTCAAAAGCTATGAAAAAGTAAATGATAGTCAATATATAGTTGAGATAAATGAAGAAGAAAAAGAATTTATTCCTCCTAAATCTACACGACTAACACCTAGTCATTTGGGATCATTCGTTTTATCTCACAGTAAAAAAATAATGAATAATTTTATTCGCGTGATAGATGGATTTTATAAGCCTGAACTATACGGATACCGATAGTTTATACATTTCGTCTAGCAATTGGGATAAATTAAATGAAGGTGGGTTGGTGTCCGAAAATGATTATTGTAAAGGAAAGAATGATTATGGTGATTGTGGAATTATATTTGGTTTATATTTAGCGCCAAATGTTAAATACAATATCATTCTAACTTCCGATGGTGTTTTAAAAGAAAAGAAAACGTTTAAGGGTTACTCTAAAGATAAGATATCCGTAGAAGATTATATTCGATTAGCTAGTGGACTCGATGTAACGAATGAATTTAAGAAACCTTGGGTAAAAAGTTTCACCAATGGAGTAGTTATGTCAAAGGATGATGATAAACAAAAGAAAGTTTTTAGAAGTTATCTAAATCTCGTTAAGAGAAAAGCACCAAACAGTGAAGGAATCATGTATCCTTACAACGATGGAAAAGAATTGAACATAGATTAAAACTATGAATTTGATGATTTTGATTATCTAACTATTCAAGAAGAGAATGAAGAGTGTTAATTTTTTTGTTTTAAATGAAGTTGAATAACAATTTCCTCGTTACCAAAATCTATAAACCTATTTTTACCACTTTTGATTTCCAGATTTATATCTTTAATCATAAAGGACTTAAGTGGTAAATACGTCGTTTGAAATGGTTTCTCTATAATTCTATATCCTATCGGTACAGTGAATGTTGGAAGACGGTAAATAATCTGACGTTTGTATTTATTGAAAAATCCACCGTTTATCAAATTGCAATGTATATTTATGACATCGATATCATTCTCGATATTAGCTTTGTGTGGTGCTAAAGTGGATTGGGTGTATACTCGTTTATCAAATCCTAGTAACGTATTCAATGAATTTTCAACGTTGAAATCAACTTGACTATTATTTCTTAATATTAATTTTATTTTGTTCAGATTCAAATTACCTTCGAATTCAATATGGTTTTTACCATTGACACTTCCTCCATATTCAGATAGGTATTCGTTAATGGCTATGTATTCATAGCTTCCTGGTAGTAAACTTATGGTTTTGAACGTAACTCCGTTATCTGTTGAATATTTTTATTTGGTTATTTTTTTCGTTGATATTTCTAATGGAATTGTAAACAGAGAAATACTTTAATCCCAATTCATATTCTTGATTGCGATCGAGTTCGTACTCATAATCTAGAGATAATTTAATGTCTGACTTATTTGAGGTGATAACGAATAGTTGTTCTTTATTTGACATTTTTAATCACGCTTTTATAATCATTTTTTATCTATGATACCTTTCTCTAGGAGTCTTTTTAATATACAATTTACTTCATTATATTGTCTGCACGATCGATGTCATTCCTTCATTGCCGCTAATATTACTCGTAATCTATTAAGCAATTCTTCATTATTATCGGATAAAAACGTTATACCATGTCCAGATGCCAACATATCTTCGAATTCGTCTATTTCTTGTATGATTGGTGGATTGTCTTCATTATAATCACCCGATTCGTCAACTTCGTGTACAGGATGTTCAATTGCTTTTATAAATAGTTTAACTTCTTTCGATCTATATGTGTCGGGTCCTGTCCTTTTAATTTCTTTTAGAAATTTTGAGTATGCTACTAAATCCTTGTAATCGGCAATACCAGGTCCCCCCCCCCCCCCCCATTCATTAAATCTATTAATCCTTCTGTCGTTGTAAATGTAAAGTCTTTTGTATCGTTTTTGAATAAAGGGTAAAATTTTTCAAATTTTATTCTAAATCCATTAAACAATAACCCATCATTAACAACAATTGGTGAAATGCTCTGTGGTAAATCTGGGTGAGGGTTTGAAAAATATGGATTTATATCATCTTCTGTCCTAATTATAATACCATCATATTCAATGGTATGTTCTATTTGATGAGGTTCTATAGGAGGTGTGGGTTCTATAGGAGGTTTATATTCTAAAGCTAATTTCTTTTTAATATCCTCTTGAGATTTTAATATGGGTTGAAATAGTTCCATTTTAAAAACAATAAAATTTAACAAATATCTGTCATAACTCTTTCACCTGCAGGTTTTCTAGTATTAACGAATATATATCCATGATCATCTGGGTTTTTCCATTGAGCTTTACAAACCTTTTTAAATGCATCTCTGTCCATTCCAGGATTTATCGACTGAATGATTTGAGATAAATCTTTATCGTTTAATTCAAATAATAAAAAACAATTTGCATTTTTTCTAATAAACATAGAATCCATCCCGTAAAAAGATTGAGATTGGTATATGCAGTGACAGTTGTGATGTCTTCCCTTCGTGAAGAATTCTTGTTGAACAGCTTGATTTCTTTGCGCTACGCAGTCGTCAAACAATATTAAGTTCTTTCGTTTGCTATCAATATTAGACAAGTCTAGATCATTAACATTTTTCGTTCCTTCGATGTAGTTATCTAAGATATCTTTTATTTCCACTTCTTCTTCGTTTTCTTCGTAATATTGAAATAGGTCTTGAACATCTTTCTTTGGTAAATATTCTAAACCTTTGAGAAATTGATAATACGATTGCTCTGGCGTTGTTGTGTATATATACAAAGAATCGAAATCTAAAAGGTTTGGTGTTGTCAACATGTTAAAAGTGAGATGAGTTTTCCCAGAACCGGAACTACCGCATATACACATGAGCATAGGGTTATTAGGAAATATTTCTGAATGATTAAATTTTTTACCCATTTTTTATTATTTTAATTTGTTCCAAAAATAACTCCTTCTCCTTTATACTTTGAAAGAAATATTCCTTCTCCAGTATCTACTAATTTATTTAATCCTTGTTTAACAGTTTTCTTGGTTTCTTCCCCAAATCTTTTTCCAAATTCTTTTATTGTGCCTATCATTTCTCCCTCTCCTGAACCTCGTGCCTCCTTTTCAATTGCTAAATTATGTCTGCGTTCTTCAGCTGCTGTTACTGCAGCTGCTTTATTTGAGTTGACGGCTTTTGCTATTCCAGTAGCCACTGCAATACTACCAAATATTAAAGGTAGAAGGAAAGGTAAAAATCCACCTTCTTTTCGCGTCAATTCTTTCTAAATCTATATCATCTCTGACTTTACAATTTTTGTATTTATCAATAAGTTTTTTAGTTATGTTGATTTTTTTACCATTGAAAGTTATTACAGTTGGGGAAGCTGTATCAATAGCTTCTATTATTTTCATAACTAAAGTTTCTACTTTCATTTTTAAGGGTGTATTTTTTACTCAATTCTTATCATTCTTCTATCTGCTATTTTAATTAAATGTTTTGCTTCCTCCAATAATAAACACTAACCTGTCACATCTCCTTGTGTTTTTTCAATATGAGTATTTATGTTCACTCCTGTTTTGAAAAGATCTTCTTGGTGAGCTGATAGATCAAAACAGAAGATTGGATGATTAAGTGTAAAATCTACATATTCAAACTGAGGTAGATTTCCAAATAATTCACACATATTTTTATAGTTTCTATACAATTCATTATAATCCTTTGTGGTTGGATTAATTGTTAAAGGTTGGTTAGGATAATTATCGTTGTTTAATCTTACTTGAACTTTATGGATTAAAGGATTTTGAGTTTGGTTCATTGCCACTCTAAAGACATTATTGTTATTCGTTTGAGAATCTGGTAAGTTCTTGAAACCAACCATTAAATATCTTGCTGGTTTAATAGTGTTAGTGATTGGCCACGTGGTGGATTCTCCCGTTAAAGTCATGCTATCTACTGTATTACGATGAAGAAAAGTTATTTCAATATCTTTAGTTAACGAGTTGAATATTCTCGTTTCTACTTCAATTGATGGTGTTATTATGGGTATGAAAAGTTGGAGATTCGTTATTTCTAATTTTGCATCTGAACTATTCTCTCCAAAGAATATCTTATCATCGTTGATTTCTCTTTGTAGATGAATTTTATATGGTAACCCTATGGAAACCTTTCTGTGTTCCAACAGACCGAATAAAGGATATAATTTCCAAGTTACTTAATTACCCCACCTAATATTCTCAACAATATTATTGTACTGAAGTACTCGTTTTTCAAATCCATGATTAGCTGCTCGTCCTACTCTTTCTATTGTGTTTCGAGCAACAACTCTCTAAATATCTAAATCAGCATCATTTGCAACATTTCTTACCGGTTCTTTTCAAACACTTCCATCACCAACATCGGGTATCCAACCTGAGACTGAATCGAAATCTTTAGGATATAAAACTGTTTTCAACATTGTGTCGAATTCCCCAGGGTGTTTGATTGTTTCTATCGGATTTGAACCAGCTTCCAAAACCATCTCGCTAAATAAAGATGGAAAGAAATTGTTTCCTAACGTTGTATTAGTTTGTGGTACTTGATTCTGAGTTCCATCTTTAATTTTGAAATCACATCTGAAATAAGCATCGGAAAGAAGCAACCAATTCGATAATGAATTTATTTCGAAAGTAATTCTACCACCATCATTCAATTGGGATTTAGAACCAACAGTGGGTGAGATGATAATATAATCCTCTTTTTTCTTGTTAAATGAATAACGAATCGGATCATATAATCTAAAGATTGGATCTAGTATTTTATTTGCCATTTTTAAGGTTTAAAATTTGAGTAGAAAATTGTTTTTTTTTCCAAAACATTATTTTAATATGCTTTTTTTGATGGAATGTAGGAAATTGATTGAAAGTGTTTTTTGGTGTAAGAATTTTATGAAATGTAGGATGTTTTATGAAATGTAGGGAATTTAGGTCTTTTTTAAGTGTAAGAATTTATGAAATGTAGGATGTTTTGCTGTAAGAATTTATGAAATGTAGGGAATTTAGGTCTCTTTTTTTGGGAGTTCATAGATTGGTTGCATTTTTCCCATGAAATGAAATGGAATGTGGAGAAATGCGACCAATCTATGAGCTCATATACTACTGCCATTGTATAATTCTAAAGCTTTTGTTTTTTATCTCAGACTTTTAAGAACTAGTATGGTACGCCTTTATTCCTTGACTTCAATAATCTTACTTAGCGAAAATTTTATAGACTCGGAATCTTTCATTGTTTGTAAATCTATATCTCTATAGTTTCGCTATACATGTTCTCGTGGAATAACACATTATGAAAATATTCATGGACAGAATATATACATATATGGCATTTTAACAACCGAAGAATCGTCTCTTGAATACAAGTGCTTTAAACTACAGTTCTCATTATTATATGACAAGTTGGTACAGTATTGCCATATATTCTCAACAATCATGTGGACTGTTTCTTTACTCTGGAATTTAAAATGGTTATTTATCTTGGATTTGTTTTTATTAGCAGGTAAGAAAGAGCTAATTGTAAAGTTTGGATTTGGTTTTAAGTTTTAATTGTATTTATCGTTTTTATATCGTTATCAACTAGTCTGCTTCTCGGAACACCTGATGTTCGAGTCACAAAATCTCGGGGTTTTTTTTAATATTACGATAAAAATATTTTCCTTTCATTTCAGATTGTGGTTATTTTGTTACTACGTCTAAACTTAAAATGTCATATATACAAAATGTTACAGAAAAAAATCATTTGGTTTTTGCCTTAAAATCAGACAAGTTTTCTAAATTGCATTTATATAATGATACATCTAATGTAGGTATGATTGCGATTAGCACCGGCTTTAATCCTAAACAAGTTTCTCTTGGAATAGATTGTATGTTTAATTATCATACACACACGAGTGATTTAGTTACTCCAACAGAATACTCATGGTTATGGATAAGATGGACCGGTACACAACTAGAATTTGGTACAGGGACAATTCCTGGTGTAGATTTGGTATACAGTATTTCTTTCTCTAAAGTGGTCAAGTATATTGGATTTGGAAAATCTTCAGGAAACGAAGAATGTTATTGGATAATCGGTCAGACTAATGAACTTATAAATGGTAAGAGAAGATAAAGTCTTAGTTTAAGGGATATCGTCCTATAGATATTCTATATTAAAGATATGGTTTTAAGATTGATGTTAGAAACTTACAAAGGATTTGTCACATTCACCAGTATGTAATAGAAATCCGTATACCATGAGGAGTAAATTATATTCCGATAAGATGAGATATTTTCTAATTCTATGCTTTAATATTTGATCGAGGTTGAGATTCAAAATACAATAGGTTTGTAGAAGACTTCTATGGAGTATCTGAAGGGTTCTCTCAAAAAATAAAGTTGATTTGGTGAATTCTGACACGCATTTTCTGGCAAAACGTCTAAAAATCATAGTGAAATCAAAGTGAAATTTTAAGACAAATCAGCATTTAGTACAAAGCTTTTAGTTCCGGATTCCATCAATCAAGGCATTTCAAAGTGAAATTTTAAGACAAATCAGCATTTAGTACAAAGCTTTTAGTCCCGGACTCCGTCAATCAAGACATTTCAGCATACAAGTTTTAAGACAAATCAGCAATTGAACAAATTTTGCCTACCGATTTCATCAATGAATACATTTCGCCATGAAAGTTTTCTAACAAATAAGCAATTAGTGCAAAACTTGGGGCTTTTGATAAAGTGTAACTGGCATTGATTTAGTTTGCGTATAAATTATTTTTAACTATTTATATATTATCATCATCTTCATCATCATCATCATCATCATCATCATCATCATAATCATTCTCATCTTCTTATTGTTATTATTCATTACAGAATCAACGTTTACAAAAAGCCAAGGTAGGCGAATAACAAATACATCAAATGTATATCAAGTATGGACTAATATCGAGTGTGCTGTTCTGTGTTTAAGTCTAAATGGATGTTATGGATTCAATTTATCGTTAAAAAGTATGGATATAATTCAAATCGCTATAGGGATCGGCCTTTTATTACAAAATGGTTCTATTTGCTGATAACAAAAGCACTATTAAAGATTAGACTACCGCCACTTCTAGGACCTTTAGATTTTGATGTTGAAAAAATGAGTGAACTTGAGCTATTGAAGAAAAATATTCAGACGTTTTATATACCGCGCCATGGAAAACCAATATTTAAATACCCATCTTCACAATGTCAATTATTACGAACTACGTCTAAAACCACCTTGACTGCAATAACCAACTTTCTATTCAATATTTCAAAATTTTCGTGGAACTACCCTTTCAGACGTCCAAGAGAGGCTCGCGATTATGACGCCACGACAGGGTTGCCGCAGTTTGAATTCAGACTCGACATTGTCCCCCCATTAAGTGTTCCCTATTTGTACCCCCAGTCTAGGGGCACTGTCTACTATAAACTTCGTCTTATACCTTGGCTGCAATAGTAATCTTTCTGCATCCCTGAATGCAACGATTTGATTATTGTTAACGGTTTACCAACTTTATGTCGTGACTCTGATTGGCTGTATTCGCTTACGTACAATCAAATCAAATCGCTTCATTTACAATCTTTCATGATAAAGAAAGGTGGCTATTAAAGTATAAGACGAAGTGAAGATGGACTTCCATGTGCGTGTGGTGTCTTAGATTCATGTGTAGGTCTATCGGGGACAATGATAGCATCGATTTGCAACAATCCAACTTTCAGCAAGATGTCTGTGGTGCATGCGATTCCACACAATGGAGAAATGCTCTATCCCTTCCTTGAATGAAATGGCTAAGAGCCTATATAATGACAATACTTGTACTATGTTATAATCCCTAACTTTTGTATTTATTTCAGTCAATGGAGTCTCAACCTGTGAATTGATACAAGACGATTTTCCATTCAGCTGCCCGGGAACCTTAAGCGTAAATTGGGATGGAGATTCTACATGGGCACATTATTATCTTTAGAGCTGCAAAAACCTCACACAACAAACACAGGGCAAATATTTTACGGTGCTGCAGAAAACTGTACCTTACGAAAAAATCACACATGCCAGTAAGCACGAAATACCCATCTATATGATATTTGGGGTTTAAATTTGAACCATCTTTTGTAGAAATCTCGTTAATATGTATACTCTTGTCTCATGAGAAATTCTCTATATATCATGACCATGGAAACTAAATTTGAAAATTTTGAGTTACGCAAATTGTTATTACAGACATCATTAGAGTATTTACCGGAATCGTGTCAAGATTGTCAAGTGATTCTGGTATAGTGACTGGTCATTCAGGACTACAAGTGTTTGTAAATGAAGTCAATGAAAACAAAAACTTCATAGGCTACGGATCCAAAATGATAATGAAAAGTATCACTGGATAACCAATAGTCACATCATAGCATTAAATGTATGAGTAAGTGTGAAAATTATCCCCTCTTCATCCAAAGCTAAAGGGCTCTAAATCTATGGGCCTATTATTCAGGTTGCAATATTACTATCACTTGATAAATCACTCCAAATGCCGGAAAAGGCTCCCCCAAAAAGATGATACAGCGAAATTTACCATTCATTACTGACACAGATTCCGTTTTACGGAAACTGCCGAGAAATGCCGAATATAACTCAAACACATTTCTCTTTGGCGATTTCCCATTTTTTGTTGTTGTTCAAGCCAATGATAAACTAATATAAGTTAACTAAGCAGATAAAAATTATTTTTCAAGTCATTTTTCCATCGCAGTAATTCAGATTAATGTTACTGGTTGTCCAGACACTAAAAACCTTACATGTATTTTAGCGCGTCTAATTGATTCTTATACGTCTACATTTCCATGTGGACGTATATTTCCGTCGCCCCTGTCCGTCGGTCCGTCAACATTTCTTGTGAACACAAAAGGAACTACCTCCTTATCAGAAACCAGTGTATCTCAATTGGGCAAAACCAATCGACATTTCAATGCATAACTTCTGGTGTACCTCAAGGATCTATCTTAGGTCCTTTGTTATTCCATCTTTTTATAAATGATCTTTCACTTCCTCTTACGTGTAACTATGATTTGTTTGCTGATGATACTACAATGTATTCATCATCTTTAGATATTTGCGTTTTAAACTCTGTTCTTCAATCAGAAACTAATAAAACCGTTCAATGGTGTCATGATAATTCTATGGTCATAAATCAATAGAAAACAAAAACTATGTTAATTGGCTCAAATCATCAATTAAAAATTCCAGGAAATTATCTTTCTTTACAACTATTGAATTCTCAAATTCAAAATGTCACAGAATTTAAACTATTGGGTGTTATTTTAATTGGAATAAACATGTTAATTATATTTGTAAAATTTTAAATCAGAAATTATTTCAAATGCGCAAGATTAAACCTCTCATTCCTTCAAACCTTATTAAATTATTCTATTTCGTTCATTTTCAGTCCCCCATTGATTACTGCTCCACCATTTGTGATACTTGTAATAATTATTCTTTAGCAGCCCCTAATAGACTTCAAAATTGGTTTTTAGGCTTATTAATAATAAAGCAGTACTTAAACCTTCTCCTCTGTCATCCTCCCATGAAACCTTATCCACATCATTGAATATTCTTACAGTTCAAAAACGACATTTAGTCAAAAAATACATCTTTCT
Source organism: Lottia gigantea (assembly GCF_000327385.1). Taxonomy (NCBI): domain Eukaryota; kingdom Metazoa; phylum Mollusca; class Gastropoda; family Lottiidae; genus Lottia; species Lottia gigantea. Next base: position 204,933 of record NW_008710536.1, read on the forward strand.
CTTTAAAATAGCAAACCGTAATTGTCTAGATAGTTTATCTTCAAAATATTCTCCAATATAAAAACACACCATATGCATCCATTAACCAGAGATTCCTTATTTCAAATCCTATTAAATCAATATATAAGAATAGCTTGAAATATAAAGGCCCTTGTTTATGGAACTCTTTACAATTTAAAAAACATCTCTTTCTTGAAAAAATAGAACAACATAATCAGATGAATGATAAATGTATATACATGTAACTGTTAAAAGTTCTACTGCTTTTGTGATTGTAATTTTATTGTTTTTAGTTTCTGTTGTGTTCCTTTGAAGGGCAAAATTGTAAAAGGCCAGGAAAATTTTCACCCTAATAAAGATTTTATTATTATTATTATTATTACAATTTTTAGCCCCTGATATTAGAGCTCTGTGATTTAATGATTTGATGTATTTGGGTTATTGATATTGATTTTAAATTTTTTTTGAGGAATTACTCAGCATAGATAACTGGCAGTAAATATATATATCATTGAATTTAAACTAATAAAACATGAGAAAATTCGTACTTTGTTCACTAAAGACAGCCTGGCAAGCTATCTTCATTGATTTCAGAGACTAAGTACAATTCACTTTTAATAACTTACGCCCCAGATTTTTCAAAAACAAATTCTGCAAACATGGCTCTTTATACTGATTCAAATTGATTTTTGAAGACAATATTTTTTTTAACTTAATTTCCAGAATTGATTTAATTGTCATTCAATTTCGAAATCAATTTTTTAATACTTTTCTGATATTTTAACAGTGAAAATACTTTATTATTGTACCTGATATTATATATAAACATCAGGAAAGGATTAAAATTGTAAGGGATTAAGAGCCGTCAGAATGGTTCCGAAACAGCAAAGAAAAGTTGAGAAAAATCCGAGTCTTGGGTATATTAGTGATATTCTAATAACACAAAACATAAGCCATTGCAATCGAGCCGGGGCGGCGCCATGTTTTTATCGAAACGATGAAGCATCAGGAATGGTTGGTTTTTCATCAAAAAAAGATAGCTTGGCAGCTTAGGTTATATACGGCAGCTTTGATAAAAAATATTTGGCAGTACAGTAACAATCTTCTTTTGAACTTGGGGTGATACTGAACAATATTACAATGATTTGTCAAAACCCGTCGAGAATCATGCCCTCTTCAGGCTAACAATTCCCAAGAGCAATAACTCATAGGCCTACTAAAAAATTTCGATATTTCGATTTTCGATAGAGTTTATCATTGGCTGATTACAAACAGTCACAGCAAGTTTCGTTAAAATCCATCCAGAATTGTGCTTAAAGTGTTTACGAGTTAAAAATTCGAACCGTTTTCAAGAACAATGGCAATAAATCATACTAAATATTTTTCGATTTCACTGATTTTCAATAGTTTATCCTTGGTTGATAACAAACACTCATACCAAATGTCGTCAAAATCAATCAAGATTTGTGCCTTCTCGATCAAACCGACCGAAGGACCACAAAAATAGAAGTTTATTATAATCTTGGGGTCATTTATGACTTCGATTTGCAACATGGTGACTTCAAAATACGGTTAGTTTTAGAGGAATTTCAAGACCCACAGATTTCTGATTGAAAATTGGAATGGATAAAATCTGTTCTATCAGTGTCCCCGATATAGACATACAAAATTCAGAAAACCAGAAATAAATACCAAGGTTTCAGAAACCACTCCACTGATAATTAGCCCGTTGACAAATAAGTTGTAAAATAATGGTTTATAAAATTCAGCATTGCTGATTGGTACCTGATCTTGCACTTCTTTAATTAAGATGAAGACCTCTGTTAGCGGATTGCTAATTAAAGGTGCGAATAGACGATGTACGGTGTCCGGTTCGGTGTACGATGAGTGATTATTAGTAGAAAAAAGGAGAAAAGCGAATTGTGTCCGCACCGTTTACGGACCAATACATCATGCATTCACTTCTATTTCTATTTTCTATTGTATCGATCATCCCACATAGCACCGGACACCGAAAACGGAATCGCTGTTGTAGTAAGAGACCAGCAGGTCATCCTTCTCTTTTACCAAGTGATATTTCGACTAGTGAGCAGAGTCTCACCAGAATTGCTCTACGGTACGGACTACATTGTGGTAATTGTTCAAGTAAATCTGAAATATATAATGCACTATATTGTCATTTTGTAGGCTTAGGTCTAAAACCAGGTTCTATTGTTGAAGATTTAAGGAGTCGGACAAAAACAAGCTTATATACTGTACATTATTTTATTTAGAAGCTTTGAATTTTTTTGATAGATTTGTGTTATTAGTGGAGTTTGTATTATCAGTGTAGTTTGTTTTTCGAATTTTCTTTTAAATTATTGATTAAATTTGAAATAATGATTTGTTTTTAAACATAATGTTTACATTAGCAATAAATTACTTTGTGTACACACATGACCAAAAGTTCTTTTGTCCGTAGTTGCACAAGCGTAGTAAGTATCCGTAAGCATGAAATCGTTCCTTCTATGTTTAGATAAAACTACTCAATTTATTCGCAATCCGTATTGGAAAAGTCTTCACGCACTTAGGACTGCTAGAAAATTGGGCGATTTATGCGCTAAAAGGGGCTGTGCGGATGCGGATGGGGATGCGTATACGCCTGAACGTAGAGGACAAAAGAAGTCTGGGCTTAACGCCAACGCATTCATCAAATTTTGAATCTGATCGAATCGTGTGACAGGACCTTAAGGAACTGGTATATATCAGTCTTTAGTATAAGTTACATATACAGTGGAGCCTCGTTTATCCGCACATTCCCGTTCCCGATAAAATCGTGCGGTTTAACGAAAATCCGGATAGTTGAAACATGTCATTCCATAACTAGAGTTTGTCCCTTATTATTAGGAAACCTGTCAAGTGTCACGTACGCAACATGCGTATACTTTAAAGGCCAATACGTCGTGAAGAACCCCGATTGTTTAGAATTTTTCATTTCACTATCATAGCATGATAATAACAATAGCATTTCTTAGAATTAGCAATCGCTAATTTATAAATATAAATTACCGTGCCGTTATAGCCATAATGGTATTCGGGTATGAATGAACGAAAGATTATTCAAGTAGGCCTATTACTGAACGAAAGACAGCTTACACGTGATCATTAAATTAACCGCATATTCTCAAATAACGATTTATTAAATACCGATCAACGAGGCATCATGAATAATTATTATTTATAAACTAACGTTTGATGCGTTCCGTATTCAGGTATGATTGAACGAAAGGTGACACCGAAGTATAACTGAACGATAAATGGTATTAAGGTATTATTGAACGAAAGATAAAAAGTGAAAAAGCGTGTAGATGTCGGGGTTTCCGGACTATCGGCATGCAACCGGATAAACGCGGCTCCAATTCACGTGCAATTCAATAAAAATACGCTATGAATACGCTTCAAATAAGTCAATAGTTCAGCGTACGCCTATGCAAGTGTTTTTGACACACCGGCCTTAAAGTGTTCTGATATTTTGATACACTGGCCTACGTTGGCAAAATATCAGAGACAGAGACGTATGTCTTGAGAACGTTTCAAAAATCAAATGAAACAGTGGCGGAGCCAGGTTTACGTCCCAGGGGGGGGCATTTTTTTAATGCCTTGCCCGAAAAACTAGCCTTCGGGGCTGCCCCCGCTGTGGCTCCGCCACTGAAATGAAAACATGTTGGTTTATTGACAGGTGTGCCATTTTGGGGGTGGATTTGAGTCTTGAATATAATGTATATAGTCTTCAGATGTACAAATCATGGATTTGAATTTGAAGGCCAAAATTTCGACGGTGAACACCATGACTGTTTGGCTCAGCTAAAAAAAATATTCAGGTCTTTCAGACCTGGCGCCTAGTCCTTTTTTATGTTATAATTTCTCGGCCATAGTCTTTTGTATTATAATCAAAAGACATTTTTTAGTTTATAAATCCATTTTCTTTTTTTGTAAAGGCGAAAAGAAAAAAAATCAAAAAGTTGCAAAGCCTTTAATTAAATAAATCGATAGTTATGTTTTTTGGTCGATTTAAAATCTGTGGAATTTAGGACCAACAAAAAATCAATATCAAACTTGGAACTTTCAATAAATCAATGGCACTAAAATAGACTAATAAAATAATAAATATGTTATAACATTTTTGTTGAAATAAATTCTACTCTATATAAACCCAAGGCCTGAATTGGTTGGAGTTAAATTAAGGTAACTTCTGATGCTGAACACGATTTAATAAAGAATTTTACCAGATCCTTAAACGAGTGTAATGACCCTATAAATAAAACAATATTCATGTTCCTTTAGCAACGGTACGATAATAATGTTCATCTAGCCGTTGCTCTCACAATCCGATATTCTCGTCATTAATTTTGATTGGTAGAGAGTTTACTTCTCTACCAATTATATTCCTTTAAACAACATTTTTGTGAGGATATGTATAATAGCCAAACTCAAAATTTTAAGTACCAAATTTACTTTCTTTTAAATCCCAATTTCATGGTTGAGTTGTTGTCAATTAGGTTGCCCTAATTTCTAACCTAGTTATGAGATTTTTGCCCGAAAAACATACCTTCGGGGCTGCGACGGGGGCGGTTACCCCCCCCCCCCCCCTCCCACCCCCCTTTTGGCTCCACCGCTGCTTCTGAGTAGAGTAGAGTAGAGTAAAAGAGTATGCTTATTCCCATTGGTGCTAGCCTACTTCACTTATGTACCTCTTTATGATTTTAACTCACCATCCACATGATGATGTTCCAGACTCTATTCTGAGTTTTCTTACAAATTTTCAACTATATTGGATAGAGAATGTTCGAACGTCGAAAAAAGGGAAACTTCAGTAGTTAAAACTAATCGTAAATATGTCGGCTTTTCTCCAACACTTGACAATAACCTCGTATGCAGCTGGCGGATGAATCGTACTACTTTCAAATATTAGGTCATGTAACCCATGGCAGCATCTGAAAATCAGACTTTTTCTATTGCCGGTAGGCAAAACACTTATGCAATCACGATCATCGTCTGCAATGTCTCCAATTACTTTTCGTGGAATCGAAATGTTTAATTTTTCCTTTGTCAGCGCCATAAGATGTATTTCACTAATCAAGTTCGCCTTCTTTAAATCACGTGCAATGTAGCACAAAGCAAGTAAACCTAGCCTTTCTGTCTTCCGACTACTGTCCTGTTAACACCTTGAAGTCTTGTCATGGTTTTCTACATAAAGTCTTACTATTAACCTTGAGTTGTTGTTGGTCAACGTGGAACGGGTTATGTCTTAACTGGCGCAGTTTAATTTTCATCTCCATTGTTGACATCTTACTAGACTCTGACATCCACACTTCTCCTATCTACGTCAAAGAAAAGAACGAACATCTGCCGAGAAATATTTTGTAACTCAGATGTAGCTTTAGCCTAACAATCAAATAAGATTTCCTTCTAGCATAGCCTACAGGTTTATTGTCAATGACCGCTGTAGATACGAATGGGTCAAAAGTAAACTTCGAGACATTTTATAACAAAACAAATATACATAATATGACGATATGAGACGTTTCGCACAAACATTATATAATGTCATTGTGTGAAATCATATTAATTATTTGATACTTCTCATGAATGAAATATTAGTTTCGCACAATTTGGACGTTTGGTCCAATTTATAAATAAATTCCTAAATACCTAACGCTACAAGTAACCGATATATCGGCCCATATATCTCACACCCAAATTTGATGACCGGAACTGTTTCATTTATTGTACCGTACATTTACACTCCATGTTTTTTGTGACTTTGTAGCTCTAAAGATAGTAATGTGTCCATTTAGAATCTCCATCCCAATTCACATTCAGTGTATCCCAGCAGCTGTATGGAAAATCTTTTTGTATCAATTCACAAGTTGAGATCCCATTGACTGAAATAAATACAAGAGTAAGTGCAACAGTGCAATTATTTGACATTGGATAGTTAGCCATTTTATTAAAGGGACAGATGCGGTATTTTGGTTGATTTAAGCTTTCAATATAATGAAAAATTGTCTTCAGAACTAAAATTCCTAAAAAAAACAAAGAAAAAAAATCTCCATAAAACAAGAAATTTAATTTTAAATTTTAACGTTCACAGGGTTATCTTAGGGTATCCGAAAGTTTAACGTCTTGTTGATATAGTCTCTGACACCAAGACAATTTTCCGTCGCAGCTTTGCGTAACGGAGTGGAACAGGATGATTGAGTCTACTGTATACACAATCATGACGACATCAACAGATATTCAAAATAAAAAGTCTTTTAAAATGGCGACTTGTTAAAATATAGATAATTATAGATACACTTGGATTTAAAGGCTAAAATTTCGATGGTAAGCTGTGAATATTGTTACTGATTAGTTTAGCGGAACAGTACACGTTTCTGGTATGATATAATCTCGGAAATATCGCACCTTTAATTGATCAAATCAATGTACGATAGGAAATTTTTCCATACCTTTTAACGATAAATTGTATCCATAACATCCATTAAGGCTTATACACAAAACAGCACACCTGGTGTTACTCCTCACTTGATATACATTTGATGTATCTGTAATTCGCCCACCCTGCCTTCTTTTAAACATTGATTCTGTAGTGAACAGTAATATAATAATAAGAAGATGAGGATGGTTAAAATACATCTGGCTCCCACTAACTTTCATTTTTTTTATTTAAAATTTTACATAGTGAAGGAGTTTCCTGTAAAACTTCACCGTGAATTGTCTTGATTGATGGAATACGGAAGTACAAGCTTTGTACTAAATGCTCATTTGTCTTAAAACTTCACCGTGAAATGTCTTGATGGATGGAATACGGAACTACAAGCTTTGTACTAAATGCTCATTTGTCTTAAAACTTCACAGTGAAATGTCTTGATTGATGGAATCCGGAACTAAAAGTTTTGTACAATTGCTTCTTTGTCTTAAAACTGCCATGGTGAAATGTCTTGATTGATGAAATCCAGGACCAAAGGCTTTGTACTTTATGCTGATTTGTCTTAAAATTTCATTGTGAAATGTCTTGATTGTTAATTGGACAAAAAATTGTACCCTCAATTGTAACCATTCAGACATCCTTAAGTGTCTTCCGCAAACCTATTGTAATTGAATCTCAACCTCGATCAAATATTTTGTCATAGAATTAGTCCTTAATATAGAAATCTAAATACGTTTAAATAAGACTTTATGTTCTCTTACCATTTATAAGTTCATTAGTTTGACCAATTATCCAAAAACATTCTTCATTCCCGGTATATTTTCCAAATCCAATATACTTGATCACTCTAGAGAAGGAACGACTGTGTACCAAATCTACGCCGGGAATTTTCCCTGTACCAAATTCTAGTTGTGTACCGGTCCATCTTGCCCAAAACCATGAGTATTTTGTTAGAGTTATTAAATCACTTGTATGTGTCTGATAATTATAATGACAATCTATTGCTAGAGCAACTCTTTTAGGATTATTGCTGATGCCAATCACAATCTCACTTACACTGGCGGTATCATTATATAAATGCAATTCAGCGAAAACGTCGGATTTGACGGCAAAAACCAAATGATTTTTTTCTGTAACATTTTGTATATATGACACTTTACGAAAAGCCGTAGAAACAAAATAACCACAATCTGAAATGAAAGGAATATATTATTATCGTAATATTCAAAACCATTAATAAATTTACAGTAGCCTAACAATTCCCTGAAGTTTTTTGTTGTTGTTGTGAACAGCTACTAATGTTTAATTAATATCGGCACAAATGGGGGATGTTAAATCCTTACCACCAAACCATCTACAATCCTAAAATTTAACAAAACTAATTCGAGCATTCTTTTCTTTTCGACGCGGTTGGTATTTAAAACCCGCCAAGTAAAAATAAAAAATCCTATATGAATACTTTCAATTTCAACCCTTGAATTTCTTAAGTGTGTACCCAAAGTACTTATTGTCTGTCAGAATCTAAGCTGTTTTGATAACGATATAAAAACGATAAATACAATTAAAACATCAACCAAATCCATACGAAACAATTTGTTCTTACCTACCTGCAAAATAAACCAAATCTAAGATAAATAACCATTTTAAATTCCAGAGTAAAGAAACAGTCCACATGATTGTTGAGAATATAAGACTAGAATGTATAACCTGTAATATCAATAATAAGGAGTCTAGTATTAATCACTCTATAAAGCCGTTTCTATTTACGCAAAACGTATCGACACAGATCACACTGTGCATGCATTTATATAAGCGAAGTGCCTACAACGATATGCCTCCAATAGTTCACAGCGTTTGAAATTGTCTAACAACAAATAGAAATATCTGAAGAAAATTTTATTGCATAAGAATATTTAACTGTTCAATAATCAGTGTACTGGGATTCTTGAGAAGTAAAAATGCAACTCGGTTATGCCCATGGTCATTTATTTCAGGCGATTTAAGGCCGTGAAAACGAATTGATACGATTTGCTAAAATAAAAACGCCTTTAAAGATGGGTTTCCTTATTTTTAGTGTTTCTAATGAATTATCATGTTTTCTTAATCATATCATTATGTTGCACATAATTAAGAGTTTTAACCAATAATAAATGTCCATGTATGTGCAGTCTAGATAAACAAAAAATACTTTCTTAATCGGCCACTCATTGGAATTCTGCTGGTAATTCTCTTCTAATTATAAATTAATAATGGACATGTGAGACAAACTGGTATTTTTCCAAGTCATTAGAATACCTCTACTTTCTATTCATATAAAAATCATTAGCACTTTCTTTTTCATAAATGGAAATAGGGGAAGCTATCGTTAAAGCGACAAATTCTTCGGTTGTAATGGCCCTGTCACACGTGACGTTTTTTTTTTTTTTAAATTTTGGCGCTTGCTTAGCGTATTCACAACGCATTGCACGCATAGATAACATAGATAACCATAAGCAGAACGGTATGATAACTTATACATTAAGCTAAAGACACATACATGCAGTTCGTGGTCCGGTGCGGCGATGCGATGCGTTCATCACACCGCAGCGTTTCACCGGATCGAAACAAACAAAGCTATGCATTTGACACGACACATACATGCAGTTGCGGTGCGTTGCTATATTTCCCCGCTGTGTTTCACCGGACCAAAAGTCTCGAGGCTTTCTGTCCGGTGAAACGCACCTGTACCGCAGGTGATTTCCATTATTTTCCATTAAAGTGAACCGCGCGTATGTGTCATACCTGCCGCAACGGTACCGCATAATCGCACCTCTTTACCGCAACGCAGGCATCGCTTACTTCAAATCGATTCTCATTTCTCTTTTTTGAGAGATGTTGCTTATTGATAAACCTTGATTTATATAGTCATCATATTTTGTAACAATGGTTTATCATCAATTCTGATAAATTACAATACTATTAAAACATGTCTGTCGACATCCGTCAGAGACAAAACTCACCTTTCCATCAACTAATTGTAAATCACGTTATTGGTTCAAAAAGGATTTGTATAAAAAAAAATAAATCCCCAATGACTCCTTAGTGTACATTTGGTTAAAAGCCAATTATAGAATCATCCCACAACTTTTATCATTTTGATAATTTCAAGCAAATACATTCTATATTGATAGAAACATTCTATAATAGATCTGCTTTTCTTTAGTTCTCTATTATACTCATAGAAGACGAGGGACTACAACCCGAAAACAAAGAAAAATACAGGTAAAATTTGTGGAAAATTTTTGGACAAACCAGTCCGCCTCCTAAGGGAAGGGGATGTTCAGCGTTTTTAGGTCTAAAACGTGCTCTTTCGTGTATGGGAATTGAAAAATAGTGCGAAAGTTGAAAATATTTAATCTTTTCTAGATAGAAATAAATCATCTAATCCCAATTGACAAATATACGGCAATTTATGTGGTTGTTTCTCCTTTCGACGATTTGATCGGTAGATTTTAGGCTGCACCGGAAGTAGTACTTTTGGTGGTTTGTAGTTAGCAGACTTTGTAAAATGTCTTGTAGTACTTGATGTTGAAGCGGTATATTGAGACGATGTGTTTCCTGGTTTCAATTTATCTGGTAGAATATTGGTTTTAAGATGATCTCTTAAATGTGATTTCCTTGAAGCTGTCTTTATTTGAGGAAGAGAGAATCCATTGTCTGTTCTATGTTTGTTATCTTTAATGATTGGTGCAGTATGAACTATTGGTAGTTTTGGTAGAGTTAATTCATCAATCGTTTGCTTTGAAGGTTGAATATTTGATTTAGTTGCTTGAGGCTTATATAAAACCGGTTCAGATTTTTTTGGTGTGCAGCTTTTATCGATTGTAATGTCTGGTAGAGGTCCTAGCTTCTCTTGGTTGGTGAATTTGGATTGTGGTTTGTTGGTTTTATTATTAGGTCTAATAGGTGGAAGAATGGTTTTCTGTGTATTGCTTCTGTAGACAGGTTGGAGAGGATACCGTCTTTTTCCAACTTCTATTGGCAGTGCCTTCACTCGTTTCTTTGATCCTCTGCTTTCCGGTAAAGCTGTCAAGGCTCTCACCTCCTTTTTGGGCAACGGGTTTCGACTTCGGGCATAGTCAGATACTAAATCAAGTTTTTGATCAAGTTGAAAGTTCATAGTATCAGCTGATGATGGAACATAAGGTACTTTTCCCAATGTGTCTAAAGTGTCATCAATGCCGACATATTTCTCTATCTCTTCAATAATCCTTCTTTCTTTTTCTGTTAATGACTCGGTATCCATAACCTTAACATCTTGTCGTTCAGTTTCTTTGGTGATTTCTGTAGAAAGTTCTTTGATACTGGCCATCAAGTTAAAGGTTGTTTCTTGGAAACTTTCAGTTGTAGCTTCACATTCACCATCCTCCTGATAATCAGCTTCAGGTAACTCACGGACCTTCTCCCCTAACAACTCTCTTACACATACATCATCATTGACTTCTCTTTTTGGACTTAAGCTTCTTGATGGGTAACTTGGTTGGTTGTCATTTTCAGATTCCTTTAAATATAACTCTTCCTGTAATTGGACGTTGTCGAATAGATGTTCAGTCCTTTCGGTGAGAACGATTTCATGAGATCGTGATGTAGCGTCTGTCTCTAAAACATTTGAGATACCTTTGTCTCGAAATTGGAGAGGAGCCTCGTAGATTTCTAGTTTTTCAAATGTGTCAGAATCTCGATCAACGTTGGATGTATCTTGAATTGGACTTGGGCTTGAAGCTGTTGATGATGATCCTGGTGATCCAAGTGGATTGTATTGTTGTAAAGTTGAATCTTTGTCTTGAAACTCCAGAGTAACATCATACAACACTGGTTCAGGACTTGGTGTCCCAGTGGTGTAAAAATCTTCATCTTTACTTTCCTCTGTTGAATGATTGATGTAAAGAATATTGTGAAAATCCTGACTCGGTGGAAGAATTTCTTGATCTTTATCAGCCTGGGCTTGTAGAACATCCTGGACTTTTTGATCAACAGCATCTTTAATATCAGGATCTACATCTACAGGGTGCATTTCAATATTTAACTTTTTTCCAAAGGAGTACTTGAAGAATTCAGTCTTCGGTGGTGCTTTGAGTTTATTTTCCTCAGAGATTGGCTCATTACCATGTTTTTTACCAGTTTTATAAAATTGTCTGTAAAATATCAATTCTACTTCCTGTTGATTCAGAAGACGTTGTTGATTTTTTATTCTGATTTTATCAATGTCTTTTTCTTCAAGAACTTCAAACAGGTATCTAAAAATAAAATGAAAAAATTGTCAAATCAGAATTGTCAAATCATAATTGTCAAATTGAAAATTATACAAACAAGTGCCTGAAAAAAAAACAATAATAAACATTGTCAAATCAGAATTGTCGAATTGAAGATATACAAACAGGTATCTAGAAAAAAACATTGTTCAAATCAAAATTGTCAAATTGAAAAATATACATTCTGTATAGGTGACATATCAATCTGATCAAAATGTTGATTTGAATGTTTTATTTCCTGTTTTCTCAGCATGACATTCATAATCCGAAATAACATACCAAAATAGTGTTCTTGGAAGTTTTTCTATAACACTGTTAAACACTGTTAAACGTGATAAGAAAATACAATTCAGTGTTCAGTACTGAACAGAATTAAGAACCCATGTTTGTCAAAGTACCATATATAAATTATAAGTTCTTATTATGAAACTCATAAACATTTTATTAAAATTCTTACCTATTAGTTTCCTGCATGTTTTTATATAAAATATTTAATTTCATTTCAAGATGATCTATATAATCTTTAACCTCTTCAGTTGTATATAACAAACATGGTGCTGAAATTGATAATAGACATTTTATATTTTAATATAAACTTTTAGTTATAAGTTGTCCGCTAAGAGTGGAATTAACCAGGATAAATATCTCCATCTTTCTTTCAACAGACGGATTGTGTTATACATCTCCAACAACTTGAATAGAATTTTGATTATTTTATATTTAGAAGCAATAATCCACGTTCTTAAGGAACTGGTGACTTACAAAACAAAAACAGCTTAAAGGTAAACTAACGACAAATAATCCTTCAAAGAAAGGGGATTGGGGGTCACTGAAGATGAATTGTCTATGTGGTTGTACACCAGACTGGGGAGAATGGTGTAACCTATTATGTTCTTGAACCTACCTTTTGGGGAAACAATCTCTGGCCTCCTAGGTCTCCGTTTATTTACAGAATCATCTACATTAATAGGCTCTGGTAGACCTACAAATATTTGAGTTGAAAATATTTAATTTAACAACAGGTTAGTCTAGAACTAGGTAAAAGATTTGGGCAATCTCATATCTCCCCCCTCCCCCCTCCCCCCTCCCCCCCCCCCCCTTTTAGACATAAACCTGGCTCCGTCTCTGCTTTCAAGTAATTTTGTCTAAGAGTAGAAAAGTTTACCTACCAGTAATTAGTCTAAGAGAAGAAATGTATACCTACCAGTAATTAGTCTAAGAGAAGAATAGTTTACCTACCAGTAATTAGTCTAAGAGAAGAATAGTTTACCTACCAGTAATTAGTCTAAGAGAAGAAACGTATACCTACCAGTAATTAGTCCAAGAAGAAGGATAGTTAACATATCAGTAATTAGTCTGAGAGGGGAATAGTTTACATACCAGTTATTAATCTATGAGAAGGATAGTTTACCTACCAGCAATTTGTCTAGGAGAAGAATAGTTTATCTTCCAGTAATTAGTCTAAGAGAAGAATAGTTTACCTACCAGTAATTAGTCTAAGAGAAGAAATGTATACCTGCCAGTAATTAGTCCAAGAAGAAGGATAGTTAACATATCAGTAATTAGTCTGAGAGGGGAATAGTTTACATACCAGTTATTAATCTATGAGAAGGATAGTTTACCTACCAGCAATTAGTCTAGGAATAAGATAATTTACCTACCAGTAATTAGTCTAAGAGAAGAATAGTTTACCTACCAGTAATTAGTCTGAGAGGGGAATAGTTTACATACCAGTTATTAATCTATGAGAAGGATAGTTTACCTACCAGCAATTAGTCTAGGAATAAGATAATTTACCTACCAGTAATTAGTCTAAGAGAAGAATAGTTTACCTACCAGTAATTAGTCTAGGAGAAGAATAGTTTATCTACCAGTAATTAATCTAAGAGAAGAATAGTTTACCTACCAGTAATTAGTCTAAGAGAAGAAATGTATACCTGCCAGTAATTAGTCCAAGAAGATTGATAGTTAACATATCAGTAATTAGACTGAGAGGGGAATAGTTTACATACCAGTCATTAATGTATGAGAAAGATAGTTTACCTACCAGCAATTAGTCTAGGAATAGGATAATTTACCTACCAGTAATTAGTCTAGGAATAGGATAGTTTACCTGCCAGTAATTAGTCGGGTAGAAAAATAGTTTACCTACCAGTAAATAGTCTACAAGAATAGTTTACCTACCAGTAATTAGTGTGAGAGGATAATAGTTTACCTACCAGTAATTAGTCTTGGAGAAGAATAGTTTACCTACCAGTAATTAGTCGAAGAGAAGAATAGTTTACCTACCAGTAATTAATCTACAAGAATAGTTTACCTACCAGTAATTAGTCTACAAGAATAGTTTACCTACCAGTAATTAGTCTAAGAGAAGAATAGTTTACCTACCAATAATTAGTCTTAAAGAAGAATAGTTTACCTACCAGTAATTAGACTAAGGGAAGAATAGTTTACCTACCAGTAATTAGTCTAAGAGAAGAATAGTTTACCTACCAGTAATTAGTATACAATAATAGTTTACCTACCAGTTATTAGTCTAGGAGAAGAATAGTTTACCTACCAGTAATTAGTCTACAAGAATAGTTTACCTACCAGTAATTAGTCTAGGAGAAGAATAGTTTACCTACCAGTAATTAGTCTACAAGAATAGTTTACCTACCAGTAATTAATCTACAAGAATAGTTTACCTACCAGTAATTAGTCTACAAGAATAGTTTACCTCCCAGTAATTAGTCCAGGGAAAGAATAGTTTACCTACCAGTAATTAGTCTAAGAGAAGAACTGTTTACTTGCCAGTAATTAGTCTGAGAGAAGAATAGTTTACCTACCAGTAATTAGTCTAAGAGAAGAATAGTTTACCTACCACTAATTAGTCTAAGAGAAGAACAGTTTACTTACCAGTAATTAGTCTGAGAGAAGAATAGTTTACCTACCAGTAATTAGTCTAAGAGTAGAATAGTTTACCCACCAGTAATTAGTCTAAGAGAAAAATAGTTTACCTACCAGTAATTAGTCTAAGGGAAGAATAGTTTACCTACCAGTAATTAGTCTGCAAAAATAATTTACCTACCAGTAATTAGTCTACAAGAGTAGTTTACCTACCAATAATTAGTCTAAGGGAAGAATAGTTTACCTACCAGTAATTAGTCCAGGGGAAGAATAGTTTACCAACCAGTAATTAGTCTAAGAGAAGAATAGTTTACCTACCAGTAATTAGTCTTAGAGAAGAATAGTTTACCTACCAGTAATTAGACTAAGGGAAGAATAGTTTACCTACCAGTAATTAATCTAAGAGAAGAATAGTTTACCTACCAGTAATTAGTCTTAGAGAAGAATAGTTTACCTACCAGTAATTAGTCTACAAGAGTAGTTTACCTACCAATAATTAGTCTAAGGGAAGAATAGTTTACCTACCAGTAATTAGTCTACAAGAGTAGTTTACCTACCAATAATTAGTCTAAGGGAAGAATAGTTTACCTACCAGTAATTAGTCCAGGGGAAGAATAGTTTACCTACCAGTAATTAGTCTAAGAGAAGAACAGTTTACTTACCAGTAATTAGTCTGAGAGAAGAATCGTTTACCTACCAGTAATTAGTCTGAGAGAAGAATAGTTTACCTACCAGTAATTAGTCGAGGAGAAGAATAGTTTACCTACCAGTAATTAGTCTAAGAGAAGAATAGTTTATCTACCAGTAATTAGACTAAGGGAAGAATAGTTTACCTACCAGTAATTAATCTAAGAGAAGAATAGTTTACCTACCAGTAATTAGTCTAAGAGAAGAATAGTTTATCTACCAGTAATTAGACTAAGGGAAGAATAGTTTACCTACCAGTAATTAGACTAAGAGAAGAATAGTTTACCTACCAGTAATTAATCTAAGAGAAGAATAGTTTACCTACCAGTAATTAGTCTTAGAGAAGAATAGTTTACCTACCAGTAATTAGTCTACAAGAATAGTTTACCTACCAGTAATTAGTCTACAAGAATAGTTTACCTACCAGTAATTAGTCTACAAGAATAGTTTACCTACCAGTAATTAGTCTAAGACAAGAATAGTTTACTTACCAGTAATTAGTCTACAAGAATAGTTTACCTACCAGTAATTAGTCTGGGTGGAGGATAATCTACATCTTCATCCTCTTCCATCAAACAATCCAGTCGGTGTTTTAAGGCTGGGAGAGTATTTGCTTGGTGTAAATTCATTGCCGAATTTTCTACAATAAACAAATGAAATGGTTTTTCAAGTGTTCGGATAAAGTTTTTTAAGACGGACAAGAGAGGAATCTTGTCGAACAGGCGTTTAGCCTACCTGTTTTTTTTTTCATTTTAAACTGTCCAGGGATCAACAACACCAACGGCCCTATTGCGGATCATTGTAACATTTGAATAATGATAACGTCTTTTTTTTATTTAGACAGTACACTAATTATAATTTCCCCAATCTAAAATAAATAATCTTACCGGTTTTAGGATTTTGACCTGGTGAAAGTGAAAAGTTCATCTGATCATCAAAATCAAAATCTCCACTTCCCGTGGTTTCTTAACTAGACTCTTCTTGTGAATCCATTTCTTTACTGAAATAAACAAGAAAAATAAACCTAACTTAATCGGTAAATGAAATGAAATAGAGTTACTTTTGGACGAATGGACAAATGGGGCGGTCTATAAGAATGAAATTTGTCAAATATTACTTGTTGCGTTTAAACTTTAGCTGAATCAAATGATATTTTGATAGAGATTTTAACTTACCAAATAGAACTAAGTAATATCTGTCAAACGATGTTCTTCGGTGAAAAATATTCTACTAAAATCTATTTTATTGCAGAGCGCAGTAAAATAGCGTCTTATTATCTGAAATACTCTGATAATAATGAAGAACAATCATAATGACGTCAAAACAATTATTATTATAACGTCAAATCTATTATAACGTCATAATGATAGGCTTAAGGCTATTGAAAAAATAAGATTTTTTATACATTAAATTTTTGCTGTACGCGGCGTCCCTAAAATTCTAATAGGGATTTCCAAACTTACAGAGATCAGTGCTTGCACGATGAAAGTATTCTGTGGTCAAGTGATTTGGAGATCAATGTAAAATTAGCCTTTCTTCTATCGAAATATCACATATCATTACAGTTATCACTCACAATGTCAAGCTATTGCGAACTTTGTTGTATGCCGGCAAATATAGCCAATCAGAGCCCTCGACAGAAAGGTAGTAAACATTACAGTAATGCTTTGTGTTCACAGACTCTCTCGAGATCTGCTATTGACAGTATTTGCTAGCGTACAATCCAATAAAATCGCTGCATTAACAAACTCCCACGATACCCAGAAAGGTGGCTGCTTCAGTCAAGGTATAAGTATGAAATTCTTTATAGCTTGACATTGTAAAGATGTACAGTTATACATGTTCATTTTGACGGATCTATCTTATATCGTTTTTGCGACTATTACAATTTGTCATGCTTTGACGGATTATTCCTTTTCTAACTTGAATAACCTTTTAAGTCGACGTCTGAGACACACAAATGAATATAGTGTATAAAAATTGATTGAGTTGAACGATCGATTCTAATAAAAAATACGTTATTTTTGCAAAAAATTAAAAAAAAACACTAACAAAATAATAATAAAACTATTATGTATGGTCTTTTTAGATATTAGTCAGTAACAATAGCCTACATTTAGAAAGCTTAGTCGACATTCATTGTGAAAAAAATAAAAAGGGCACTAAAAGATGCATTAGTAGATCTAGTTAAACTTAAATTGTTTTAATATTTGTTCTGTAATACAGCCGCTTAGAGTGTTATAAACTTTACATGAGGTCAATTGGTTGGGAAAGTCGTGGGCATATGAAACTCTCGTGGCCGTGAATAAGTCATATTTCCCCATTATTCCGTCGACCTAAAAGGTTACGGATAATCCAGGAAATATCTTTAATGCCAACGGGGTTTTGCTAAGGAACAACTTGTAGAAAGGATCCTTAGCAGCTATCCTATTAAAAATTGATTGTTTTTCCCCTTTTTCCTTTCTTAAATAGATTGTATAAGAGTTTTCTTCATATTTATGTATATCGGGGACACTTTGCACCATTCCAATTTTCAGTCAGATGTCTGTGGTTCCTGCGATTCTACTAAGTGCTAGATACCGTCACTAATCGCACTTGTGCCCTCGCTTCCACAACAAAATGATTGCGTTGCAGACAGGATTTATAATACCAAATAAGTTTGATATTTGTCGCCGATTATTTTATCGTCATCATCCAATCAGATTCATTTCCTGCCAATTGCATGATCCGCACGTGGTTATCGACATAGTCAGTTGCGTATTTAGGGGAAGTGCTATGGTGCCATGCATTGCAGGAAGCACAGACGTCTGATTGAAAGAAAGAAAAAACGAAACAACTATATAACAACTTAGGTTCAGAGTTAAGGATCCTTTCTACCAGCTGGTCCTTGGCCAAACCTCTTGGCATTGATCTTAACCGATTTATCCATACCCATTTACAGCTGGGTCGACTGAAACTATGGGTGAAGATGACTTAATCAAGGTAATCACTAATCGGACTATGAAAATTGCAATGGTGCAATTGATGTTATCAGTGTATACACGTAGAAAATTTAGAAACACTCTTTACAATCCCTTTAATGGTAAAAATTATGTCAGAAAGAAAGAAAAAACGAAACAACTATATAACAACTTAGGTTCAGAGTTAAGGATCCTTTCTACCAGCTGGTCCTTGGCCAAACCTCTTGGCATTGATCTTAACCGATTTATCCATACCCATTTACAGCTGGGTCGACTGAAACTATGGGTGAAGATGACTTAATCAAGGTAATCACTAATCGGACTATGAAAATTGCAATGGTGCAATTGATGTTATCAGTGTATATACACGTAGAAAATTTAGAAACACTCTTTACAATCCCTTTAATGGTAAAAATTATGTCAGATAATTGATCATAAATCATGAAGTGAAACACCTAATGCGTTTTATTTATCATTAGCTAAGTAGGTTGTAAATGTTTTTCTATTTCGTCTGCACAAAAAGAGCTATTGTTTATAGCTTGCTTTAAAAGACAAACGTTTAGAAATTGCTATACAAGGAAACACTTCAAAAATTGCTATACAAGAAATCACTTCATTTTTGTTACAACAAAAAGGACTAATCAATGAAAATATCGTTGATAAAGAAATATATAATGGCGAAAATTGTGCGAATATAATTTTTACGATACAAGTCGACACGCGCCTGCGACAAACAGGTCGTATCTAGAAAATTTTCGTTTATCTAGACTGTACATACATGGCGCATTTATATTTGGTCAAAACTCTTAATTATATGCAATGATAACATAATGATATTACTAGGAATACATGATAATTCATTCAAGAATCCGAAATTTCAACTTGTAGAATTTGAATTGTGCAAAATATATTCCGAAAATGAAAATAAAAATAGTTTTTCTACAGAGCTTTAGTACAAGCTTAGATTCTGTAGAATAATAAATGTATGGGGTACATACACTTAATCAAAATCGCTCATATGAAATCTACTAAGGTTGAAATGGAAGATATCCATGTTTCTATTTCTGTCGGGTGGGTTTTAAATCCCAACCACCTAACTGTCCGAATTAGTTAAGTTTTAGGATCGTGG
The DNA here is from genome assembly GCF_000327385.1 of Lottia gigantea. Classification (NCBI taxonomy): domain Eukaryota; kingdom Metazoa; phylum Mollusca; class Gastropoda; family Lottiidae; genus Lottia; species Lottia gigantea. The sequence continues at coordinate 224,361 of NW_008710536.1, forward strand.
ATTTTCGTATTACAAAATGAAACTGTTCAAAAAGTTGGAAATTGTGGTGACATCAATATTCTAGAATCAATTTTATTTGAACATGAAACGAAACATTTTTTTGTTATTTTCAAAATTTGTGATAAACGAACATTTTCAAAACACCTCGAATTTTCAATCAGTACAACAAACAGAATAGTTTGTTATCAATTGTCAAAAAAATAATAATTGTAAAGAATCACCTTTTCTCCACGAAGCCAACAGTTAAGAGAAGTGGCTTTAAAATTCATGATAAATTTGATAAATTTCAAGTTTTTGTCAAGTGTCCATGACTATGTTCTCCATTGTGGTGGTGAAAAGTCTTTGATTCCATAAGATTATCCTCACCAAAATTCAGTCAAAATGAATAGTTCCGCAGTGTGAAATCTGTGATTAATATCCTATTATGAGACAAAAAATCCAGTTAGGTATTTCATATTTTCGTTAGACTTTAAACGTTAACCACTGTAGTCATCAAATAAGCGATATATTAAGTGCATATTATATCTATATTCATTTAATATGTAAAATTTCCTTTTTGTTAATATTGACATGAGGCATTTGCTTGATTTGCCTGGATGAATTATGTATTTCCGGTTAGGGTAGTTGGGATTTAAAATCCACCCATTCTTGTCGATTAGAATATTGTGAACAGAAGTAACAATTTAATAGCTTTTCACCAAAGACTGTTCCACGAAAATAAGTTTTCATGTTATCGTTTCTGCAAACATAACTAACCAGGCAAATGAATTAGAAATAAGTCAAGAGCGACTAATTTACAAACTTTTCCATTTTAAAATTTCTATGATACTTTCGATGTTAACTTTGCCGAAAAGAGCATATATTCATCAGTAGATATACCTGGTGTCATAAATAACATAACAGGATCCTTATATAATTCGATAAATCCAAAAAACTTAATAAAAATGCAATTGAATATTGAAAAACGCTTAATATTATGAGTAAGCGTTTTTCAATAATGACTTAGTTTTATGAATATTCCAATTTTCTAGATTGTACAGGGATTCTGTTATAACTTTATTACACTAGGTAAGTTCACTGATGAATATATACTCATATTGACTAAATTTTATGATCATTGTAAGACTTAGTATCACTTTAAAAGTTTCATTAAAACTGTAGCTTGTGTAACTCGCGAACAAATTTTGGCGCCATTTTAACTTGAAACAATTAGCTCTATCGTGTTCATGAACATCACAAAACAGTTTACTGAAAAATCGTCAAATTTTAACTTGTCCAAGATCTCATCCATATAGTCAAATAACCTAATTTTGTGCGAACCTAATTTCGTGCATCTCAGTAATTGATAAAAACAATTTTCAGGTGCGACCTCGCGTGACCTCCGTATTTGCATGTGTTGAGTCACGTGATAAACTTGCGGTCTCCATGTCTGCAGGTGACGTATTTTGCAGTTGGGCCAAGGTAAGGAATTCATAAGAAAATCGAAACAAACCAATATTAATTATTTTACAGAATATCTGATAAAACATCGAAGACGAAAAAGAATCCGCTTTTGATTCGGTGTTGAATCCTTATGCACGAATATAGGTTACACCACTATATAAATAATCACACCCGGAACTTCAATAAACTTGATTGAAAACTGTAGTCCTTATGTACTGACTAAAAAATTTTGAGGCATTCTCACGGGCAAAAATTCAAAGACCGTTCAAAATTCGAACTTGACCGAGATCTCAGCAATATAATGAAAATCAGATGGGAACTAACAAGGGCCAAACAAGGGCCAAGGGCAATAACTAAAAACTGATTCATCAAAAAATCATCAAATTCGAACTTGACTAAGGTCTCGTCAATATAAATGATCACAAAAAGTTTCATTAAAATCAGAACCATCTGTATTGTGGTCATGAATATATTTCGACGCGTTTTCACTACGTCAAGGGCAATAAGTCATAAAACTTTCTTCCAAATATGGGCTAATCAAATTCGAACTTGACCAAGGTTTCATCAATACAAATGATCTCACAAAATTTCATAAAATTCAGATGAACCTCAAGGCTCTTTAGTGCTCACGAACAAATTTTTGACGTTTTTACTAAGTCAGGGTCAACAACTCAAAAACTATTCATCAAATAATCTTTAAATTCGAACATTTCATCTATGCTGCGTAATTCTACTCCTACATTATGAACGTATCCAACAATACCGAATGCTGTTATAATAACATACCTCGTTCATTTCAGATTGTGGAACTTTTGTATCTAAGGCTTTTGGAAAAGCGTCGTAAATGTAACAGAACAAAATCATTTCATTTTTGCCTTAAAATCCGACTATGTGAATGAATTGCTTTTATATAATGATACATCTAATGTAGGTAGGATTGTGATTGGCGGGACCGTTAATTCTAAAAGAGTTCTTCTTGCAATAGATTGTGAGTATTTTTGTCACACACATACAAATGATATAATAAGCCCGACAGAGTACTCATGGTTATGGATAAGATGGAGCAGTACACAACTAGAATTTGGTACAGGGAAAATTTGGTACACAGTCGTTCCTTCTCTAAAGTGGTCAAGTATATTGGATTTACAAAGTTAGCAGCGAACAGTGAATGTTATTGGCTAATCGGTCAGACTAACGAACTTATAAATGGTAAGAGAAGATAAGTGGCGATTCTAAGAAACATCAGATGAGGAAGTCGGTCAGGGGCTACAAAGTTTTTTAGGGGTTGGGGGTGGGGTGAGGGGCACCGACCATTCTTTCATTATGTAAAATGATAAAAAAGATTGAAAGTGGGGGGTCAGCAGGCTGGATTATCATGTAATCTATCACACAAATTGGTTTAGAGTTTGGAATTAGTAAAGAACACTTTATCTGTTGCACAATGTCACTGAATTTTGACGATCTGTTACGAGACCACAAGAATAATTCGTTCACAGAGATGGTTATCTGAATGGTCCTCCTCGAGATGACAAGCTTCTCAGAATGGGCTCGATGAATTGCAGTAACGTAATGGTAGCCGGTCTGAAAAGGGTTTACGGCGCATGCCTTATAAGCACCCCTCACTGAGACTAAAGTATGATTGGTGAAAAAAATGGCCCACCTGTCCCTTAAAGGTCTTAGTCTAATCATTCTTGTATTTATTTCAGTCAATGGAGTTTCAACTTGTGAATTGATACAAGAAGATTTTCCAAACAAGTGTTGGGAAACCTTAAGCGTGAATTGGGATGAAGATATAAATTCTACATGGACACATTACTATCTTCAGAGCTGCAAAATCTCAAAAAAAAAAAAAACATGGAGTGGAATTTGGCGTTACTATTGTGTATATTATGAAAAAAATAACAAATTACACATCTAATGTAGTGTGATTTAAATCTATATTCTACTATTGTAATCTGATTTATTGGTTAAAGGGAGAAAACTTTGTTGTAATTGAAAAAAAAACATTTTTGTTTGGAAAACGTACATGTTTAAAAGCTATAACTATTTTCTGTGCTAACCATTGGTTGATATAATCAAACAAGTTTGACCCAATGTTAACCCTCGATGGCCTTTTCACTGAAAATTTCAGTTGCTTTGCTACTTTGAGGTCTTGTTCATAATTATGTTTTTGCTAAGTCAAACATTGTCTGTTCTATTATATAAACGCAAGAACAAAATGGGTATATGAACATTGAATAAGCCTGTATAAAAGCTTTCTCTAATTTCTTTTGACCTAATTTGAATGTAGGCTATCTTCAATGCACAATATGCCAGTTTTCGAGATGTACACCTAAAAATGTCAAATGGTAAGAAAGGGAAAGTCTGTTATATTTAGTCCCTAAATAGTGGGTTTTAAATCTCAACCCAATTTGCGCTTAAGTAAGCATTGTTTATTTGAAAGGAATATTGAATTCTGTCTGCGTTCTGAACTCTGCTCCAGCTTGTTTTATTGATCGCGCAAAACTCGCCAATCGTAGATGTTGTTCAGTTGTTGTGTCTTCATGAGCGAGACTCTTTACTTCCGACATTCTACGAACATTTGTCACGCGATAGTAATATTGCGACCTGAATGTAATCCCTAGCTTTGGACCTTTGAACCCGGAAAGATTATGCTTAGCGGAAACAGCCGACAATTTCCGAATGATTTATGTTTTTGATCTTGTCTAGACTTCCTTTATCAAGATTTTATGAATTGATTTAAATAATCAAATAACAATAAGATCAACAACAAAAAATACTCTCTCGAAAGATCAATTCGTATCAAAAAACCTTGAAAAAACTGGACCTTAATCAATAATCAATGCGTCATTATATAAATTTTCAAAGTCTAAAGAAAACATATTCAAAAAATTTATTGTACTGTCAAGCAATATCAAAATTTTATTTGTAAAGTTTTTAGTGTCTGGACAATGTAGGCTACAGAAGTTAAATTATATATACAGTCTTTTATCAAATTGTACGTCTCTTGCCATTTAGCTATTTTGTTGCTGCATATTTTGGGGAAAATCCTCCTCTTCATCTATCAGAATACACCCCTAAACATGTTCTAAGAGCGGTTATTGAGAACACGATTATCATCTTCACAATCTCAAGGTATTACAAAATTCGTCTAATATCTTAGCATCAAGCACTTTTCTTGTCGCACGATAGTTCGTGATTTAAGTTGATTTGAATACAGCCAATCAAGAGTCCTCAAAAGAGACAGTTAATAATATTGCTGTGAGAGTAACATCTGACAATGTCAAGCTAATACGAACTTCATCTTATACCTTGACATCAATAGGCACTTTTTATATCACGAAAGTTTGAGATTTTGGTTTGATTTGTGTGTTATTAGAATACAGCCAATCAGAGTCTTCGAAATAGACTGTAAATAACATTGCTGCGGGAGTAACATCTTCGCAATGTCAAGCTTATACGAACTTCGTCATATAACTTGACTGTGATAGCCATTTTCCTGTATCACGGCGTGCATGGATTTGATTGGATTGAACTCTGCTTTTCTCTCACATTCAAGCAATTGTATTATAAATTATAAAATAGAAACATATTGTCGATATTTGCACCTAGTATGATTAATATCTAGATATGACTGTACCGTATTGTATGTAAACAAAATGTGTTTTTTTTCGTTCATTATTTAATAAAATTTAATTCCAAAAAAAAAAAAAAAAAAAAACACTGTTTGAAAACAGGAAATCAGATCCCTCGGCAGAAAAACTGTTAACATTATGGCATATTGTTTTGAAACTGTTTGACCGTATTCACTACATTACAATCCAATCAAATCGTTGCATTTATGAACGTTTATGACATAGACAGATATTGCAGTCGAGGTATAAGACGAAGTTCGTATAATTGTGAAGATGCGGGAGTAACAACTGGTTTTCATCTACGTGGTGTTTTGATCTGCAAAAGAAAATGTTTCTTATAAATTTACAAGAAAAGTGTCCATTGATGTCAAGGTATAAGACGGAGACATATCATGCCTTTTTTATAATTCTTTTTTATGTTTCTTTTTAATTGTAGGGTCATTGCATCCGATTAAGTATCTGACAAGTGCGGCACCATCCTCTTGAGGTACAGACTGGCTTAATGGAGGTAAAATTATCAAGGCTGAGATTCAAAATGCGACAGCATTGTGGAAGTACATAACTGCAAGGTTATGAGAGGGTTCCCCAAGAAAATTTTGTAAAAATAGAATGAATTTGCTGCATTCTTACACATATTTTGGAGCAAAAACGTATAAAAAATGATATTTTAAAATTTGAGAGAAATGAAATGGGGGTAATAATTCTATTGTTGAACTTAATCATAAGCTTTTCAACTTTTTATGTTTTTTTTTGTGGTATTATTTTTTTTTCTTATACAAATAAAGAAAAGGGATCCTTAGACCAAAATTATCTTTTGATTCGAAGGGCTATAGTCTAGAAATATAAACAAAAAAAAGACATTTTAAACCCACATGGTTTAATTTGATTTATGAATTTATACGTTCTCAAGACCTTCTCACAGGATGGAAATTTAACCAGCGTAGTCCGGAGTATCAGGATGTCTCTAAAACGCTGATATACGCTGAAATTTTTTTTTTTTTTTAAAAATTAAGAAAAACCTTTGTATGTATACAAGCATATACATAACGAATTTCACGTATACATAAAGTAAAGTTAACCCGTGTAGAACGTTTCGATAATTTATAGATGACTTACAAAATGACTGTGATATACGATTTTCCCTAAACGTCATGTCACACCATGGCGTTTGGTGAATATGTTTGCGTACGGCGAATAATGTATGGGTATTTTTTTTAACAGCTGAAGCACGTTATTTTACGTCCACAAACTCTTTCGCATTTAGCTGCGTATGGCTCATACGTTACGCATATGCACAGAACGTAAGCTGCCTTTAGCCTATGCTGAACTTATCTCCAACGCTTATTAACGTAATAAGTAAATTAAATTCCTTGAATGGCATTGGGCAATTGTGAGTACGATATATCGACACATTATGTGCCCGAGGACGACGGGGGAAACATGTCGAAACGTTGCATAAAACTTAAACCAGTGATTGTTGTTCCATAAATCTGTGTCGATATATTGTAATAAGTAGATGTATTTGTCGTGTATCGGACGAGACCAAAAGAACTTTATAAACGGGATTCTCACTTGATGTTTCTCGGATGATGTAAAGTTTTAAAACTAGACTTTAAAGATGGGTTCCCTTATTTTCATTTATGAAAATGAAAATGCTAATACTTATATGAATATAAAGTAGAGGTTTTCTAATGACTTGGCAAAATATCAGTTTGTCTCACATGTCCATAATTGATTTATAATTAGATAAATTAGACGAGAATTACCAGCAGAATTCCAATGAGTGACCAACCAAGAAAGGTAAAAAAGTCTCTTTTTTCAGACTGTATATATATACATAGACATTAATGATTGGTTAAAACTCTTAATTAATTGCAATAAGAACATAATGATATGATTAAGAATACATGATAATTCATTAGAAGTACCAATCAATCAAATAATTTGACACTAAAAAATAAGGAATCCCATCTTTAAATAAACCAGTGGTATTCTGTATAATGTATATCATCTTCACAAGGGAAGGAATTCGTCGGGAATAATCGTCGCACCGGAGGCAAGGTCACCTACGACTGAATTTGACGTCATTCACCCCGGATATACAGAAAATCGTGAACGAACATTCGACCCATGCATGAATCACATTGAACTATCTCGATATGTGGAGTAATGATTTTTTTTATCCATTCATGGTTAATCGTTGAATACGCTTTCGAGTAAAACACGTTCCAAAATGACAGATTTATTTTGGGGAGAAGAAAAGAAGTTTTTCCAAAGAGGAATGGTCCCACTGAGGTTGAGAAGCACTGATGTATAGAGTATCAAGGAGGGGGTGGGGATGAAGCTTCATTATAACCAATCAAGTCGATCAAAATTTAAAGAAATTTATTCGTAATGTAAACAATTTATTTCAAAACGAATCATTATTTCAAATTTCATCAATAGAAGAAAATCTATAACACGCCCACTAATAACGTATTGTTTTTTCAGTTTCTAAATCATACAAGCTTATACATTTTCAACAATAGATTCTTGTTTTAGACCTAAAGCCTACAAAATGACAATGGAGAGCATTATATATTTCAGATATACTTGAACAATTACCACAATGTAGTCCGTACCGTAGAGCAATTCTGGTGAGGCTCTGCTCACTAGTCGAAATATCACTTGGTAAAAGAGAAGGTCGATCTGGTGGTCCCTTACTCAGTGGCGTTTTTATGTGTGGGAACCCCCTCCCCCCCCCCCCCCCCACCAGAAAAGAGGCTGGCCCGGCTCCCTCTGCCCCCATTTTCAAAAATGTTCATCAATTTACATTGTGAAAGCACTACCCTTACTACAATGGCGACCCCGTCTTAATATCAATCTTCCAACAGAGGTCTTCATCTTAATTAAAGAAGTGCAAGATCAGGTGCCAATGAAAAAAATGAATGTTGTAAATCGAAGACATAAATGACCCAAGAATATGAAAGAATTTTATTTTTTGTGGAAATATGCATTATTTCAGTGTGAATAATATTACAGTGTTGAAAGAATGCTCTTTTAGTTTTATATTACATAAACTGCAGGATATTACCTTTTCCTTGCAAGCTCTCTTTTCTTTATATATTTGGCTCTTTATCAATCAATGAATTGTTTCATCAATTCTCATTATATGACAAAGTTATACATTTTACTCATATCATAATATACTCTCAACAATCATGTGATCTGTTTCTTTACTCTGGAATTTAAAATGGTTATTTATCTTAGATTTGGTTTATTTAGCAGGTAAAATTGTAACTTATGTAATAAATGAAATATAAAAACTGTAACGTAAAGTTTTCATAGCTTTTAACGAAAAATTGACTGAATTACTAAATCCCGAATCTTAAAAATTAAAACCATAGATACTTCGTTGTAACGACTCTAGAATTTTGACTGTTGCGATAATTAGATATCCCTTCATTTCAGATTGTAGTTATTTTGTTACTACGTCTATACAAAAAGTGTCATATTTTCACAATGGTACGGAAAAAAATGAACTGGTCTTTGCCTTAAAATCAGACACTCATTCTGAATTGCATTTATATAATGATGTAACCAAAGTAGGTGAAGTAGTACATGGTAGAAAATGTTTTAGCATTAGATTGTTATTATCATGTTTATACACATTCGACTGATTTAACAAACCCGACAGAATACAATGGACCGGTACACAACTAGAATTTGGTACAGAGAAAATTCCTGGTATAAATTTGGTATACAGTCGTTCCTTGTCTCGAGTAATCAAGTATATTGGATTTGCAAATTATAGAACAAACATCAAAAGTTATTGGATAATTGATCACTATCTTTATATCTGAAAAACATTACACATCAAAAATGGAGTAAAATTAACTTAAGTACGTCACTGTTACGTACCTTTGAGAATGATTAGATCAGAGCGTACAGATAATCTATAGATAGTCTATTTTATACTCTCTGATAAGATACAAGTCGAAAAACTTATTATCTACTGCAGTAAGTGCCGGTTAAAGGGAGAAAACTCATTTTTATAGAAATAACTAGTTTTGTTCAGTGGATGTGAAACAATGTCTTCTTACGTTTCATTAGAAGATCATAATCCATGAACAAGCTTTTTAATCCCTCTGTTGAGGTTCTGACGGGAACGTAACAGTCCCTTTCTTTTTTTTCCTTTCATGAAGTTAACATCATAATCATCTTAAGCTTCGAAAGGCTTGCGTTTCAATATCTAGCCAAAAATAAAATCTACACTGGCTAAATTTGTCATGTTTGTAGGTATGAGTTGCATCCCCTTTGCCGGAAATGACTCTTATTTAATATATTTTGAAATTTACGTGTTCATTATTGATATCTCAATTACTATTTATAATTTAAGAATTTACTTTGTTCCTTTGTTATGTAGATGTAGATGTAAAGGGACATTACGTTTTCATTATCAAAACATCGTAAATAAACCTGAAACTACTTGATCAAGCTGAATTTGTTTTAAAAGGGTTAATTAAGCAGTTTGTCCTAGTTTTGGTGTTCTGCTTTATAATGGCTTGATATTATTTGTTGAAAGCTTTAGAGACATATTTCTCTACAAATTAGGAGTTTATTGTGTCCAGTAGTTGCAGTAACCATTCAACTTCTCTAGACCTTCTGTAGTTGCGACGTGTTCCTTAAGTGTATTTTGGAACATTTTTGCAAAACCGGAAATGCCACAGTTCAACGTGTGCAAAAACGGGTTTTTTGACCCTGGAAGCCACATTTTTGGGCCGATTTTCCTCGGGTCTTCATTTTTTGAATTTGTGACTAAATTTCGATGTGATATGAGTTAAAAAATTTCAAATTTCGAAAATTCGTAGCATATATTTTTTGGCCGATTTTCGAACCATTTTTCAGTTTTTTTCGGATTAATCTGAAATTTTGATAAAAGATGCATGTCTCTAATGTTAACCATTTGACGTATTCAAAATTTTTGCGTCACTTCCGGTTAAAGTGGAAAATCGATTTTCACTTCCGGTTGAATAACTTCCGGTGTGATTGAAATATTTCAACGAAATTATGTATATCGTTATTAATCGTAATTCTATGGCCGATTTTAAAATAAAATTTAGTCCGAAAAAAATACTTCCGCCGCCATCTTGATTTGATACTTTTTCATAAAACTCAAAATGGGGCTTCGGGGGAGAATGGGATTGGTCAAATTTTTATGTTGGTGTACACTTTAGTCGATGGCGACAAAAATGTTGGGAATGGATTTTTGAATTTGACTTTTGCTTTTTTGTAATTTCCGGTCGAATTTTTTTCAATTTTTGAAGGCTTGTATCTCGTGACCTTGACCTTTGATGACCTTGACCTTAATAGGGTCAAAGGTCATTGACCTTGGCTATCATTTGATACTTTGACCTTTGACTCCAGACATGTACTTCCGGTTTTATAGCTATCCGTAAAAAGCCAAATTCGCAACTTTGGACTGCTCTAACACGTGACCTAATTAACCTAGAGGGTTAATTTTTTCGGTTTCCTAATGTTCTTCTCATGCACTTTACATAGATATAGAACAATTGCTTTTTTAAAGCAAAATTGAAATTCGTGATTTTTTCAAATTTGAGTTTTGTTTTACCATATTTGTGTCTTTTTGATCTTGGTGTATGTATATCTTATGACCTATTTTATGGAGAACCTTGATATTTGGAATATAACTAGACACTTTGAATATGAATTCACCTTTGGCAAAAAAATTGGGGTGGGCGTGGCGCATCCGGGTTGAATTACTAATTGTTTACATTTTGGGGCTGGGGCATAACTCGCATAGGATACGTTTGTTAAAAAAGGGACTTTGCACACAATTACCTCATCCTTTTGGCCAGTATGTATTAACAGCTCAGTTGTTTCAGCTTTATAGTTCCAAAAAAGGAACGGGTTTTAACATTTGGATATTTTCATTTTTCGATTTTGACCTTTGTTGACATTTGCTGACGTATATCTTTTGACCTCTATTATGTAGGAACTTGACATTTAGAACATAACGTAACATTTTAAATATTGATTAACTTATTCAAAAAAAATTGAGTTGGGCGTGGCACTTCCGGGTTAAATTACTCATTATTGACATTTTTGGCCAGGGGCATAACTCGCAAAGTATACATTTGTTCAAAATGGAACTTTTTACACAATTACCTCATATTTTTGAGCCACTTTGTCTTAGAATTTTGGTTGTTTCCGCTTCATTGTTCAAAAAAAGGAACAGGTTTTGGAAATTCAAAATTTTCAATTTTTGACCTTGACCTTTGTTGACCTTGACCTTTGTAGGATCAAACGTCATTGGCATTGGCTATCTATTTATACTTTTATATTTGCTGTCCTAAGTCAACTTCTGGTTTTATAGTCGTTAGCAATTTGAAATTTTAATGGCGTATATATCTTGTTCTTGACCTTTTTAGGCCTTCTCCTTTACAAGATTAAAGGTCATTGACCTTGGCTATCTGCTGATACTTTCATTTGTGAGGTCTGACGTCCACTTCCGGTATTAAAATCTTCTAAAAAATGAAAATTTCTCAACTTTAGACTGTTCTTGCGCTTGATCTAATTATCGTGGAAGGTTGATTTTTTCAGGGTCTTTTGCATTTTGCTACATTTGCAAAGTCCCACTCTGTGCCACGTGTGGTTCTAGTTTTACTTAAATCCGTAAAGTAGTTTTCTTAATTTGTGTATGGATATTTTAATGATTTGTCTCACAATAGAATATTATTATTATTATCATTATTATTATTATTATTATTATCATTATCATTATCATTATCATTATCCTTAATCTTAATCTTAATCTTAATCTTTCAAAGGCATATTAGCAGCACAGGTTATAGATAAGTAAGACAATTTTATGGATAGATACTTCCAAAAATAGCACCGCTACAAAACGCACACAAGAATGTTACTTAACGCGAAATGAACTCGGATATTCACGCGAAATCAATTGCGTAGCCCCTGAATTCGGGTACTTCAACTTATAAAGAGGCTCTCTGATTGTATATGTCTGTTTTTACCGCCAAGAAAATACCCAAAATTCGACGCCAATGTTGCGATAAAGGCATTCGGCAAACCTCGGCAGTTTCCGTAAAGGTGAATCTGTCTCGGTAATGAATTGTATATTATGTCGGTGTGTCTTCTTGGTCGAGACTTTATTTTTTTTTATTTTCATAATTTTTTACGTCACCAACAATTCCGCCAAATCGAAAATGTTTCGTGTTTGAAACCCACGATCCTTAAATTAAACAATACTAATTTTAGTGCAAGTTTCAATTAGCGGCTAGAGTGCTATAGTGATTTACCTCATTTTCGATAAAGAAAATTGAGCATTATGCCCCTTTAAATCCTGTCCGGATGTTTATGACTTTTAAATATTGTTATATTTTATATCATGGCAGCACATAAAAATTGATTTAAAACAATTTAAGAAATACTGACTTCCTCCAAAAATCAATGCGAATCAGTAAAAAAAACCTGATAAATCAATTAGCCAATAAGATATGATTATTTGTAACTTCAAGCCAAATCAAAATCTATTTGTAAGGTTTTTAGTGGGTAGGTTGTGGCACCGTGGCAAATGTCTCCTGCCGAAAAATGAAAAAATGAAATGAAACGAATTTTACTTGCTACTTTTCTGGGCTAATGAAGACGAACAACGCCAAGTAGGGTACAGTTAAGAAAATTAAGCCATTAGTCTGCTCTTTTTCGATTTCCATTTGTCGAGGGATCGCGCACAGTCTGTAGCACTCGGGGCCTCGGTTTATTGTCCCATTCGAACGACTCGACGCATTTTCCATGTCAGCCCCTCTTACCTGCATGACTGACAGGGGCCTAAAAATGAGAGGTGTCTCTTCAAGGCCAGACCTAAGCTCAATTCATGAAAGTAGGAGGGGGGCATGGCCCTTGACAGAAAGACATACGAAATAGATTATGGTTCTTACATGGAAAAGACACACACGAACGTAGTTAACTTAAAAAGTCGAATTTTCAAAAAGATAATATTTCAACAAAGCCTTTAAATCACATTTTAAGTCTCATACCTTTAAATTTGATTTCAAAACTTCTTGTAATATTATAACCTTTTTGAAAATTCGACTTCTTAAGTCGAGGTAAAGATTATGTTTAAATTTACAGAAGAGATTATTAAACATGGTTTATTTTAACTATAACTACCTTTTTTCACTATTTTACTGATCTATTCAGAATCAATGAGTATTGATAAAAACGATTGTTAAAAGTATGATATTGACTTTTTGTTATCCTTAAAAATCCTCAGATATATTAAATTAAGAGAGTAAACCTAACGATCGATTCATTATCTTAGCAGTGTTTTTCTTTTTTCGCTTTTACAACAAAAAAAAAAAAACAGATATGGATTTATAGACCCAAAACATCATCTATTGTTTAAAATTTAATTGACAATAGTACGAAATCTCAAAAACGACATGTTTATATATTTTTGAATTTCTAATATTCATTTCTAATTTGAAATTTATTTATTTACGAAAACCTTAAAGTCACACCTCAAAGAAAATATTTTTATTTTCATTTTTCTGAATAAATATATTTTGTAGAACTCGAAATTTCGAATTCCAGAAGTCAAAATTCGGATTCCACAAGTCAAAATTCGGATTCCACAAGTCAAAATTTCGGATTCCAAAAGTCAAAATTTCGGATTACACAAGTCATCATTATGGATACATACAACAAGTCATCATTTCGGGTTCCACAAGTCAAAATTCGGATTCCACAAGTCAACATTTCGGATTCCACAATTCATCATTTCGAATTCCAAAAGTCAAAACTTCGGATTCCACAAGTCATCATTATGGATTCAACAAGTCATCACTTCGGATTCCACAAGTCAAAATTCGGATTCCACAAGTCAACATCGGATTCCACAAGTCATCATTTAGGATTCCACAATTAGTCATCATTTCGGATTCCACAAGTCAAAATTTCGGATTCCACAAGTCATCATTATGGATTCCACAAGTCAACATTTCGGATTCCAAAATTCATCATTTCGGATTCCACAAGTCAAAATTTGGGATTCCACAAGTCATCATTTGGATTCCACAAGTCATCATTTGGATTCAACAAGTCAAAATTTCGGATTTCACAATTCATCATTTCGGATTCCACAATTCATCATTTCGGATTCCAAAAGTCAAAATTTCGGATTCCACAAATCAACATTTCGGATTTCACAATTCATCATTTCGGATTCCAAAAGTCAACATTTCGGATTCCACAAGTCATCATTATGGATTCAACAAGTCATCATTTCGGATTCCACAAGTCATCATTATGGATTCCACAAGTCAACATTTCGGATTCCACAATTCATCATTTTGAATTCCACAAGTCAAAATTTTGGATTCCACAAGTCATCATTTGGATTCCACAAGTCATCATTTCGGATTCCACAAGTTAAAATTCGGATTCCCCAAGTCATCATTTCGGATTCCACAAGTCATCATTATGGATTCCACAAGTCATCATTTCGGATTTCACAAGTCAAAATTCAGATTCCACAGGTCGAAATTTCGAATTCCACATCTAGAAATTTCGGATTCCACAACTCAAAAATTTTACTTTTAAAAATAAAAGGACTACACAAGTTGAAACTGAAGATTGCTGGAAATGTCGGTTACGGCTTCTTATTCTTAAAAATGTCCGCAGATAACTACGAGTATTGTGTCAAACTGGTCTGGCACAATGTCTTGTGAAATGAAAATTTCAAATTCGAAATGAAAATTTCAAATTCAAAACGAAAATTTCAAATTCAAAATTTAAAAAATACAAAATCATGTCGTTTTTGGGCTTCGGTACAATATTGTCTTGCAATAATTAAACATTTAGAAAATTAATTCTGTCACAAGCTTCATGAATATCCTTGAAAAACTGGACAACTTTTTTCATCAAAAGAAAGCTTTAGGGTATTTGACGCAATCAAATTGTTAAAAAAAAAAAATTCCTTTTTTCTTTTGCTAATGTAAACAAAACCTGTTCAGAAATAAATCATTAGTTTACACTCCATCAATAATTAAACATATAATTTTTAGAAAACTAATAATATTTAAAATTCTTAATCAGGGCGACACTAATTAGATTAACTTCTATATACTAATGACAAGAATGTAGTCCGGGGGCAATTCAGGTGAAGTTCTGCTAACTGGACGAGACCTTCATAACGTCAGAGAAAGATGACCTAAGAATCAGGGACACTGATAGCATCTATTTACACCATTTCAATTTTCAGTCAGACCTCTATGGTTCCTACAATTCCACTAAATCTAGCCACTTTTGGCATCAATATCTCAAAAGTTAACATTAATTTATTTACAGATGGAAAATTAGAATGGCATAAAAAGCCATAAACTTAAATTACTACATGTATATGTAAATAGTCTTCAGATGTACTAGAAATGTACGAAAATCGTATAATTCCTTCAAAAATATCTCCAATTTCTATAAATGCCTTTTCCACATATAGTGGAGCGGTTACAAGCAAAATTACATCAAAATATTTCACTTGGTGAAACAAGCATGAAATTTGGTTCAAATATTGGCCACATGGTACTGATTCAAAAAACATAGTTGGCCATGGCGATTTTTGCCATTTTCAAAATGGCTGCCACTAAAACAAAATGGCGACATTTGCCTTTAAAAAAGACATGGAACTTTCTAATAACAAGCTGAAGTTTATCAGGAATATGTCTAGAATAACATACCAAAAGTCCTCATTAATAATCTTAATTCGTTTTTTCGAAATCCAAGCTGGCAGCCAAAATGGTCGCCATTTCCCTAATTTCTCATTACTTTGCAACAAGATAACCCGAATACAAGAATATATGCTGTTTGTCGTAAGAATTACACAAGGAAATGTTCCACAGCGTCTACTAAGAGAAAATCTTGATGTCTTGGGGTAACGATGTCTGATAGTGTATGACAAGCATATGATCTGGTTGCAACTGATGCCCATGAAAATGGAACTTACTATGATAGAATATCAGATGCTCAGAACCATAGCACTTACAGTACCCAGAGTGGGAACAGGTGTTGCAGTAATCGTGTCACAGTAAGGGTTATTCATGCTGTGACAGTGTATGATTCGGACTCTGTAATCTACCGTTAGGGCAAGAGAAAAGCTGTCAATATAGTCGAAAAAGAAACGGGACTATGACTTGCTTGGTACCTCCACAGACCGTGGAAGTATCCATGATCCAGTATCTGGAGAAACCTCAATTCCAATGTCTAACGTCACAAAGCATACGTGGGCAATTAGTCTCTGAGTTTATTTCAGCTAGAAAGCCTAGCCCCAACTAGTATTGCAGTAAAGAAATTTTACAGTCCGAAAGGATAACTCTTTACCTCCAACAGGACGGGGATGTAATTTTACACCCGTTGAGACACACCTTGCTGAACATGGAAACATGTGGGATCAATCCAGGTTGTTGTAGAAGGATGATATGAAGGTGAAAGAAACTTTGACTCCTGTGTTACCTCAATGTGCAGTAAATGGAGTGGCCTCACCAACGCAAAAGTACATTGACACGTAAGATAAAGCATCTGGCCATTAGGATAATGAATGATATACCAGAAAGGTTGAGTCCTTTAAATCCATTTTTTTGGCAGAATATAAAGAAAATCGCTAAATACAATTGGAGTTTTTTTAAAACTTCTATCTTTATCATTTCTTTGTTTCTTGCACTGTTTTTACACCTCTGAGGTGTCTTTATCATTTTTCAAACTTCCTTGTATCTAGAAACAAGCTTT
The DNA here is from genome assembly GCF_000327385.1 of Lottia gigantea. Taxonomy (NCBI): domain Eukaryota; kingdom Metazoa; phylum Mollusca; class Gastropoda; family Lottiidae; genus Lottia; species Lottia gigantea. The sequence continues at coordinate 241,238 of NW_008710536.1, forward strand.
ACATTTGCAGCTTGAATTGAGAGGATATTACAAAATAGTCGAAATATTCAGTTTTGTAGGTACACTTTTTTGTGTTTTGGGGATACTTCGTTTGAGAAAAACAGAAAATGGTGGCCATTTTGATTACCATCTTGGATTTTGGAAAAAGCTCTAGGAGATTTATTAGGACTTAAGTATGTTATTCTAGACATATTCGTGGACCTATCTGGACAAAAAAATTAGCATATTATGAGAAATATTCATGTTTATGGTTGGCAGATGTCGCCATTTTGTTTTTGGTGGCAGCCATTTTGAAAAAAGCCAAAATCTGAATGGCCAACAATATTTTCTATTCAGGTACTTCTGAAGGAAAGTTCATGCCAAATTTGGTGCTTGTCTCATCAAATGAAGTATTTTGTGTTGTCATCCCAAAAGATTATTTTGATAATTGATAATTTGACAATGTAAAAATCCTATAGATTCAGAAGCGTTCATTGTTGCTACATCGATTTATAAGATAGCTTCGCATAGCAAGGTGACATACGCCCACCAGCAGCTTTGATTACAAGTACAAATCATTGTTTGTAGCTTGTAGAGTGAGCACGAGCCACATGTGAACGGACGAGCGGATGACAATACGCTTCCATACTAGAAAAATTATAGGGATCGTTTTAATAATGACATTGAAACACAAAATAAAAAATCCGCAAAGAATTGTAGCCTTAAGAATGAGCACAAGCCAATGTTAACGGACGCACCGATGGGGATATTATAATATATACGCCCAAAACTATGTGTGTGAGTGTATAAAATCATTTTGAGATTCAACCACCATCGCCTAATTTCTATTTTTTCGGTCTGTTTCGAAATTAGAGCCTTCGACCCCCACCCTACCTCACAGCATAAAACTAAAAAAGATACGATTGCATACAAAGGTGATTCGGAAATTTTTCAAGTTACCCTCTTGATATTTAATTTTTCGTATGACCACCATCTGCCTGCACCAGTCTGCTTTCTTGAGGAGTGTGATTTCAGCTTCAAGAGCCTTGAAACATCGTGCCAGATCGTGCAAAAACTTAACAAATACTTTCAAATACAGTGAACAAATGCGACATGCGAGTGGAGGTAGAGTAGGTGCTACTTGCTGAAATCATACCCTCCAAAATACGGGTTGTAGTACAGCCAGATGGAGACCATACAATATATCAAATACTAAGAGAAAATTTTTTGTCTATATCTCTTTTAGTTTATGTGTAGGGGAGGGGGCACTAATTTCAGAACGCCTTGTATATTTTGGCTTTAATATTTCTTCGTAGTATTGTAAATCATGATTGTTTACTGACCTTTCCTTTGTCTTTTGAATACAAGTGCTTTAAACTACAAGCTCATTATTATATGACAAAGTTATACATTTTAGTCTTAAATTCTCAACAAACATGTGGTCTGTTTCATTACTCTGGAATTTAAAATGGTTATTTATCTTAGATTTGGTTTATTTTGCAGGTAGGTAAGAAAAATTCAGTTTAATTAAAATTAGATCAAACTTTCGTTCTGTTTTTATATTTGCTTTTATTTTTAATATAGCCACTTCAGTCCACCCTCACTGAAAATATATAGAAATAAAAGCTAATAAAAAAAACGATTCGAAAGATTTGTCTAATTTTATTTAAACTGGAAAAATTGTAACGATTGAATACATGTTAAAGGAACAGATTCGGCTTGTTCGGGGATGACTTGAGCCTTAAATATATGTAAATAGTCCTCAGAAGTACCAAGACTGTACGAAAATCGCACGATTCCTTCAATTATAGGCTAGGCTATCTCAAAAAAGAAAATTTCACTATTTATTTATTTCGTTTACAAGCTTATCTTCTCTCTGAAAATGATGGTATCCGAAAGTTGAACGTCTTTTTGATATCGCTTTTGGGTGCATTCGTATTTACTTCGGGACTAGCATGCTGCTAGTTACCCCTGTACATTAAACGGAGATCGTCATACTTAAAATAAAATAGTTCCGGTTGTTTCCGTTCACAATGACGTAATGTCAGTTACAATAACAAACTAGTTTGTGAATCTTTATTTATTTAGTGGTTACTGTATAATTTATATTATTTATGCATTATTGTTCATGAAATATTGGGTAGAATTTTTTTTAAAAATTAAAACTATTTCGTCTTTAGAATTTTTCAATTACATAAAGCCTTTCTTGTCAATCAAAAACCAATTTTTGATTGAGTTGTCTGCTCTTGCCCATTTCAAGTGACTCGTCTTTTTAACTTTCAAACAAAGATAATTATAGATACACACGGCTAAAAAGGTTCCAATTTTGACGATTAGCTGAAAATACTTTAACCGAAAGGTTAACTGAACAATTCCCGTCTCTGATACCAAGGCACGATTGACGCCCGATAATGGCAAGGTCACTTTAAGGTTAAATATAAGTATACAGAGAATTCGAAAAATGTAACTTAAAATTTTAACTACTTTCACCAACAAATTTAACTGTATCAAAAAATAAAAAGGTTTCGTGTTCGGTCTATCGTTACTGCGTAAATCGACATATTACGATAACAAGATATTCCTTTCATTTCAGATTGTGGTTATTTTGTTACTACGTCTAGACGTAAAGTGTCATATTTTCATAATGTTACAGAACAAAATCATTTGGTTTTTGCCTTAAAATCAGACAAGTTTTCTGAATTGCATTTATATAATGATCTATCCAAACTAGGTGAAATAGTGATCGGCAATAATGCTCCCAAAAAAAGTAACCTCAAAGTAGATTGTGGGTATATTGAGCACACACATACAAGTGATATAATAAGCCCGACAGAATACTCATGGTTATGGATACGATGGACCGGTACAGAACTAGAATTTGGTAAAGGGAAAATTCCTGGTGTAGATTTGATACAAGATCGTCTTTTCTCTGAAGTGGTCAAGTATATTGGATTTACAAAATATAGAGGAAACGAAGAATGTTATTGGATAATCGGTCAGACTAACGAACTTATAAATGGTAAGATAGGATAAATTGATACGATTTAAAGTCGCTTAGATACTTTTTTCTACATTAAATATCAAACCATACGTGTCAAAACGCAGCTGACGTGGTTTCACAAGGAGGAACACTTTTCAATTAAAACTAATTTGAGGCCACGCTTTTGTAGTGGTGCGTCGTAGAGATTTTGTATGGGGCATAGCTGACATATCCTATCAGATATCAATTATTCATCGCGTGATCCCTGATGATCCTTAGGCTACGTGGTCCTTACGTATTGGATCTTTCGCCATCTTATTTCAGTTTCATGGCCAAACGATGACTATCGTCAAGATGTTTTTAGGTTTGGGCCGCGATAGAGTTGGCTCTCCTCTTACGAAGCTGTTTCCCTCCTCGTCCCCAAAAGTGAAAATTTACTAATAAACTCACCTCTGGTTTAGAGAGAAGTATACGACAACCGACAAACTATTTTCTTGCCTCATTAGCCGTCTCGGATCTGCTCATTGGAACGTTTTCGATGCCCTTATTGACCCAGTATATATTATTAGACCATTGGTCACTCGGTCCCTGGCTATGTGATCTGTGGTTGGCTTTAGACTGGACTGTTTGTCTCACGTCGCAATATACCGTGTTTCTTATAACTATGGATCGTTTCCTCTCGGTGAAAATACCCGCAAAATACAGAAATTGGCGAACTGAGCGGAAAGTTTTAGTGATGATAGCTTTCACGTGGATATTGCCAACATTAGTGTTTTTCACATCCGTCATAGGATGGCAGTATTTTGTGGGTGAAAGAACTGTAAAGGAAGGCTCATGTGAAGTTCAGTTTATGAGCGACCCTTTATTCACATTTCTGTTAACTTTAGGATACTATTGGATAACTCTCTTTGTTATGTGCGTTCTCTACGCTGGAATATACAGAGT
>NW_008710536.1:245701-269813 GCF_000327385.1 Lottia gigantea
TGGGGGCCCCCCCCCCCCCCCCCCCCCCCCACACACACACACACACACACACAAATTATAAACCAGTAATCACAGTCTGGAGAGGCTCGTACCATCACTGGACGAGTTTTGCGTTAGAATCAATTCACAATTTTAACACCTTCCTATATCTTCACCTTATTGATAGTGAAATGCTGCTCAACTCTTGTATTTATTTCAGTCAATGAAGTCTCCACCTGTGAATTGATACAAAAAGATTTTACATACATGAACTGTTGGGATACCACTTTCGACAAATGGAATCAAGAAATAGATTTCACATGGACGCATTATTACCTTTAGTTAGAGCTTCAGAATCCTCACACAACCAAAATTATTGTGCCTTCTAGAGTTTACAAGCAATTGTGGACGGGCATACTGACGCCAATATACGCACTACATTACCTGTGGGCTTGAAAAAATAAACTTGAGCACAATGTCCTATTTCAGTCCATGTATGAAAATCGGGCTCAGGAAAATCGTGCCATTATTATATTTCTTTTTTAATTTCAATAGGGTTTATTTTAGGGTAGCAAGAAACAATTTGATCAAGTTACGTCTAAATCTATCAAGAATTTTGCTTTCTAGAGCAGGCCTGTGCAACCTACGTCCCGCGAGATGACTTCGTGCGGCCCGCGGCGTCATGTAAAATTTGAGGGAAATGCGGTCCGCGAGCCAATGCTTGGTTTGCTCTTGTCACTGTCGGTGTGGCCCGCAGATTGTCGCTGTCAATGTATGAATCTGACCAATCAAATCGTTATCAAGGCTTCACTTATCTAGGCCACTATCGGATATCTCTTTATCGTGAAAATCATGACGGTTTTCCCAATCTCAATAGATATGTTGCGTCAAAAATGGCATTATTCGGCTCTGCGAACAATTTTCAGCAAAATGGAATTCGTGAAGAGTCCTCGTCGAACCTCAGACGAGCATTTGGAAAATGGACTGAGAGTAACTTGTTCATCCATTCAACCGAACATGGGAAAGAGTTATTCAAAATATCCAATTGTAACCCTCTCGTTGATCATGAAAAAATCATTGAATAAGTGAAACAGTGATTTTAAGTCCAGTTGGTCTGTAATGCACATTGAAATACGTTATTGAATAAATTGCATATTTCTCATGGTTAATTCCACGATTCATTGATGGTTGGTTACGTGGCCCACTTGCCTTGACATTGAATACATTTCCAGAAGAAAATTGAATGTTTTTTTTTTTATTTTCAATAGGGCTCCTATTTGAATATTAATAGACAACCTCACCTCAAGTTTCGTTCAAATCCGTCAAGAATTGTGCTTTCTAGACTGCTCAGAAGGCTAATTGATCGTGTTTTCAAGAACAAGGGCAATAACTCATCAAGTATTTTATCGTTTTTCCAAAATCCATGGTATACCACAAAAAAAAGTGCAATAAAATTCATATTAATGAAAGTTTAATCATGATTGATGAAATAGGATAATTGAGTGAACTGTTTTTATTCTCGGAGTACAAAAACTCAACTAGAATACTTTTCTACAGATAGAACATGAAATTGTAAATGATGAAATACATATGCCATACATACATTTGGTATTTTATGATTGAAACAAACACACAGAAGATTATGAAATCATTAAGCATTAACGAAAAAGATCAAATTAGACCCCAAAGTTACAGTAAATAAAAAATTTTGTTTTCGTGATACAACAATAACTTGCTATTGTCTTTCAGCAAGTTTAAAGTTTTACAACTAAAATTAAAAATTGTAATCTAACAAGTTTTCTACCACTCATGTTTTAAGGATGTTATTATTAACCAATCAAAGACTATCATTCAGTATCCCTTTCTGCACTATGACATCATGTTTGGGTTTTCCTTTTCCACAATGTAGGTGTTCTCAAGAAATGGGTCCAACAGAACATGCTTTGATTGGTTCAAGATAATATCAGAATTAGAACAAGACTGCGGTAAAAAAAATTGTTAGAATACAATGGAGGCAAAAATATCAAGAAAGAAAGAAGGAAAAAAAAAATTACTGTTACCCAGCAAGATTGAGTGACACTTAACAATTGCGTTGTTAACAAAAACACATCAAAAACACATCGGAATTAACTGTCTGTTTGACCGCAGTTAAAAAATATTGTGTAGTTTATCAAAATATCTAAAACAATTACTACATCCTTCTGTTTAGGAAATTAATATTCTGACTTCCTGCTTGGAAGAAAAACAGTAACAAAACAAAAAGTAACAATGTGGACACTCTGAAAAGTTTTTTACTTTCACACCTTATAGGAAAAACAATTTGTCCGCTAAATCTAAAGAAGGGTCTTTATGGAGACTCTGTCCAACCAAGAAAGCCAGTTTATGAGCATATTGACATGGTGCTGGGACTCGAATGGTACCCTAAAATATAAAAGATACATTGATTCAGGTCAATTTACCAGAAACAAAATAGAAAAGTTTAGACTTTAGAATAGTGAGCAATATTTTTCTCTTTAAAAGGATTGAATAGAAGTTTGCTTATCTTTTTATGTCACTTAATCAGGGTTGCAACTATTCACTGATAAATCAATGAATCACAGTTCTTTCCCAATCCATATCGATGTATTGCGTTTGATAGAAATAATCGTGATGTATTGGCACAATTAATTCTAAGACCCCTTTACTAACAAATGACACAGAATCCTTGTGTGTATAAGAAATTGTGTCATGTTTTCATTTTCCAAGTATGGTTTTCACATCAAAATTTTAAAAAATTCAAAATTTGAGATTTTCTGCACAATTCCTTACTTCTAAATGTTTTCAAGTGCTAAAAGTGACAAAATTGTAAGTAATTTTACAAATTTTGACTATTTTTCTCTTTCCTTCTCTAATAAATGAATCGTGATACATTGTATCGTTGAATGAGTATCATATAGTGTATCGCATCGCAGTTTCAAGAATTGTTGCAGCCCTACCCCAATGTATATCGGAGACACTGATAGCATCAATTGGCACTATCAATTTTCAATCAGACATCTGTCCGTCTGGTAGGTTAAGCAAGTCTCAACCCAACACAAAGTCACTTTTCCAAAAACTTTGTGTTCCTATGATGCCACCACACAAGCAAAGAAATATAGAAGCTCAATACTTACAGGCCAATTATAATAAAGATGAGTCAATTTATAACTAAGACGTTGCATATGATCTGGTTTTAACCCAGTTTGATCCCAGATAACATTATAATGTGTTGGTGTGACTGTACCTTGACGTACTGATTGAGATACCAAGAAGAAATCATACCTGTAATAAAGCATCACATAGCTAGCAACATTTTCTGATGAAATGGAGCTTCAAGATAACCAGGAGAATATCAGAAAACCATGACCTAACCCTCATTCTCAGTCTGTAGTGAATTAGATCGTTATCTGCTTAGCCATTAGATGCTGTGGGTTCAAATCCTTCAAAATACGAAAAATTCTGATGCCACAGCCTATGCTTCCAAGAGTCAGCCCCGTTTTCTCTCAATACTGTTGAGGGATCTCCAACAACGCAGTCTTTAGAATATTCAAAATCCCAAACAACAGATTAGACACATTGCATAGAAAGAAACCCAAGCTGACAAAGTCCAATAAAGTATGGAATCATACACCAATCTTTTGTTCAAAGATTTGAGAGGTCACTTACCATTCTGGTTTAGTGACTTCATTGTCAACACATGTACCAGGTACTGGATTGCTGACATTACTATTATTCTTGGCAAAAAACCTAGCATTGATTCTCTTCTTTACAACAATAACAGCTAATTTTGGACTGAAATAGAAAGAACAGTGGTGAACATGATGGTCTGCCCTAAAATTCCGACCCCAAAACCTACATGAAGTGGTTGCCATTTCAGGATGAGCCTGGTTGAAAATATCTATTTGCTGAATACTGACAAAGCCAAATCGTACGTCAATTTGAAGTCAACCATTTCAGAGAGATTTTTCTCCACTTACTAAAATTCAGGTTAAAGATTTACTAGTCTGGAATAACTTACTTGTAATTGGAACCTCCACCTTTCTTTAAGGCTTCTAGTAATTGTGGAACTTCATGACCAAACACTGTTGGTAGCTGTCCATCACCAACACCATCTCTATAGACTATTATTTTTTCTGGTAATACACCATTTACTTCATGATATTTTCTTAAGGCACCTAATATAGTAAGTTGGCATCAAGACATTTCCTTTTCAAATGAGATACATTAGTTTGTTTAACAAAAACATGATCTTGTGGAAAACAGTAAGAATTGTCATCAGTATTAAGTCAGGTACTAGAGTTTGAGTGCTCCTAAAATCAGGAAATTTTCTTTTGTCACAATCAATCAAGAGTTGGTCCATCATCAACTTTTAACATAGACCAAGTAGTTCAGTACTTGCTTCTTTAGTCTGAAATTAGGACAACCAACAGCAGAAACTCGTATTTGTGCACCTAGATTGGGGCTGATGGTTTTTAAAAGTAACAATAATGTTTTTCAAATATATTTGATTTTAAGACTTGAAAACAGGAAAATATATTCATACCATTCATGGCTGTTCGTAGTCCATCAACCAGTTCAATATGGCGTGATTGATGACCTACCATACTATAATATCTGGTTAACGACTTGTTTAATGAGCAAATGATACCAGCAACAGAAGCACCTTTCTCAGCAGAGTCATGATAGGTATCAATACCAACAACCATAGTACCAGATAACTAACAGTAAAAACATGGGTTAGATAACAATCAAATCAAAATATGGATCATCCTTAATCTAAAGATGTCCAAAACAAAACAAAAATAGAACAGTCAACCTGCCTGGTTTTAACTGTGTTTTAGTAACAAACTGTCAATAATTTCAATATCTATGTTTTTAAGCATCGCCTCTGGAACTTTCATTTCAGGAGATCAGCAAGTGGCTCCGCTCCATCAATTAGGTATCCAGTTTAGAGTAGTGATCTAGATTTTCAGGGTCTAAATATCTTACTCCAGCTTTGGAGGGACTGTAAAGAGGTTTTCTATATTTATTATGTATTTCAGGGACTGATAAGTATCAATTTACACCATTTCAATTTGTCTTTAGTTCCTGCAATTCAACTAAAACTATTTGTTTGATGATGTCCCTAATCGCAAAGGGCCTTATGAGATGAAACATATTTTACAATGAGTGATGTCATCCAACAACACTTGCAGAATTGCAGGAACCGCAGATATCTGATTGAATATTGGCATGTTGAAAATTGATGTCAATGTCCCCGATACACATAACTTTTTCTAAAAACCTCTTTACAATCCGTTTTAGATAGATCAGACAAGGCTTGTTATACTTGAATCACCACTAAAAGTTTGTTTTTAAGAAAACTCAGACATTATTGAATTTGAGAAAGATAAATATTGAAATTAGTGTTAATTAAACCTCGAATTCAATCAGGAATTAACTATACTGCTGAAAATAAATTGTGCCTCTAGAGAACTTGTACAGAAAAATGTTAAAAATACAAATAGGTGTTACAAATATTGGTGAAGAGTTTGCCAATGATATAATTGTTAGCTTAAAGGGATTTTAAAGAGGTTTTCTATTAAAAATTCATATGTAACAGAGAAACTAAACCATTCCAACTTTCAATCACTGGTCTGTGGTTCCTGCAATTGCACTAAAACTAAGTATTTGATGATGTCACTTATCACAAAATATGCTTAGTCAGTTAACTCCTTTCGTGATTAGTGACGTCATCAAACATATAGTTTTAGTTGAATTGCAGGAACCACAGACGTCTGATTAAAAAATGGAAATTGATGCCATCAGTATCCCCTATACACAAAAAAAATGACAAAAGCTCTTTACAATCCTTTGAATGTCAAGATAATCTAGACTACATAATTTGAAAGAATTGTGATAGGAATCATGCTGTACATCTAAATATCACCACAATAAGATCTATCAGGTCAAAATTTTATAATAAAAATAATGATTGGCAGCTGCAACAATTGGTGTAAATATCATTGACAACTAGTATAAAAGGTGTTAGATTGGATATGACATAGATGTTAAAATGTTAGGGTTAGGTATGAAACATAGATATTAAAAAGTTTAGAGTTAGAAATGAAAACATAACAGAGAATGATGGCAAGATGAACAAACCATTCAGACTAGCTACTAGTCCATCTATTAGTTCTTGATGTTGAGTTTGATGAGTTACAGTAGAGTAAAATCGAGTTAGATTGGTGTTTAAACTGGCTATGACACCACCCACAGATTTACCCTTCTGTGATGAATCATGATAGGTGTCTATACCAATTACCATTAGTTTAGTCAGCTATAGAAAATGAAAATTAATGATACATTCTACTTTTCTTATCCTAATTGGGCAAATAATGAATGTGTGCAATGAGGGTAATTTTGACAAGTGAGCAGCTTTCAAATATTAATTTAAAATTCAGTCACAGGACACAAGATTTTTATAGGAAAAGTCTGTTAAATCCAAGTATTGACACTATACCATCAACTATGAGAAAGAAGATGCGAGTAACAACATGAAAATAGAAAATGAGTGACAGACAACACTAAACATAACAGGGAATGGACTATAAGTAGATTGTTACATCACAATGGAGACCAAAAATATCAAAATATAAGAAAGAAAATTATAATCTAATTTTAATCTGATTGATGTGTAATAGACTATGGCCGACTTGACATGCATTTCTGATTACGAAATCCTCATCATAGTCGCAATCAATATGAAGGGATGAAATGAGTCCGTTCATTGTAGTGAATACAGCCAATCAGGGATCTCAACAGAGAGCTGAATAGCCATTAAGTTTACTGTCTCAAGAGCTCTGTTTGGCCGTATATACTTGATTACATTTCAATCAAATTACTTTATTTACAATCTTCCATGACACAAAGGAACTATTGCAATCAAGGTATGAGAAAAAGTATGCAATACCTTGACCATAGTGAAGACGAATCAGACTTTTTATGACCGTCTGCAAATCAATTTTATCAAAACCTTTTTCAAATCATCTAAGGCTTGCATAAACATATTCTTCAAAAGCATTCTAGGTCATGATTGTCTAAGCGTTGAATACACTATTATTATTTAAGAGTACTTACAGGAATTTCTACAGTCCAGACTTCACCACCCAATTTACAATTCATTTGTATACAGATTTTAGTAGCTACTGACATCAACATCTGTTTTTTAGACAATGTTCTAGCTACTACTACTTGAGATGGTACTGTAATATAGAGAGATTTTAACACAGATAGAAATATTGTACTTTTGGTAAATAAAAATATTACATAAGTTTCCCATTCCCTGAGCTTAACAAGGATTTTAATATAGACTGTTGAAGATGTTGTGATAATACAACTTCTTCAAGTTTGCCGGACTGACTATAACTAAATACAGTCTAAAAGGGTCTGTCACAGTTAAAACTGAAATTTCATTCTGAAATGAGCTATGGAAAGCTAAAAATTCACTCCACAATTAAAACATTGACTTGACAAATAAATCTTGTCTTATTAGTATACATACCAGGGTGTTCAACACAACAGAATTTTTTTATAGCATCATAACGATCTTTTTTATTATTAGGTACCACAATTAAAACCATTTGTATTCTTTCTGTTAGATTTTTACGTAGAGTTTCTAAGAATGTTTCATTACGGTCATTCTGTAGTTCACATCTGAAAATTCAATTACAATATTATTTATTGCATATATATACATTATTTCTATATTGCTCTACAATAGATGTATTGAGCACTATTCTAACAGTAAAATTATTTTATTATTGTATTTTTCATTCATTCTGTTTTAATATTTCTATGTGACTCTACAATTGATGTATTGAGCACTATTCTAACAGTAAAAATATTTTATTATTGTATTTTTCATTCATTCTGTATATTTCTATGTGACTCTACAATTGATGTATTGAGCACTATTCTAACAGTAAAAATATTTTATTATTGTATTTTTCATTCATTCTGTATATTTCTATGTGACTCTACAATTGATGTATTGAGCACTATTTTAACAGTAAAAATATTTTATTATTGTATTTTTCATTCATTCTGTTTTAATATTTCTATGTGACTCTACAATTGATGTATTGAGCACTATTCTAACAGTAAAAATATTTTATTATTGTATTTTTCATTCATTCTGTTTTAATATTTCTATGTGACTCTACAATTGATGTATTGAGCACTATTTTAACAGTAAAAATATTCTATTATTGTATTTTTCATTCATTCTGTTTTAATATTTCTATATGACTCTACAATTGATGTATTGAGTACTATTTTAACAGTAAAAATATTTTATTATTGTATTTTTCATTCATTCTGTTTTAATATTTCTATGTGACTCACAATTGATGTATTGAGCACTATTCTAACAGTAAAAATATTTTATTATTGTATTTTTCATTCATTCTGTATATTTCTATGTGACTCTACAATTGATGTATTGAGCACAATTCTAACAGTAAAATTATTTTATTATTGTATTTTTCATTCATTCTGTTTTAATATTTCTATGTGACTCTACAATTGATGTATTGAGCACTATTCTAACAGTAAAAATATTTTATTATTGTATTTTTCATTCATTCTGTATATTTCTATGTGACTCTACAATTGATGTATTGAGCACTATTTTAACAGTAAAAATATTTTATTATTGTATTTTTCATTCATTCTGTATATTTCTATGTGACTGAACAATTGATGTATTGAGCACTATTTTAACAGTAAAAATATTTTATTATTGTATTTTTCATTCATTCTGTTTTAATATTTCTATGTGACTCTACAATTGATGTATTGAGTACTATTTTAACAGTAAAAATATTTTATTATTGTATTTTTCATTCATTCTGTTTTAATATTTCTATGTGACTCTACAATTGATGTATTGAGCACTATTCTAACAGTAAAAATATTTTATTATTGTATTTTTCATTCATTCTGTATATTTCTATGTGACTCTACAATTGATGTATTGAGCACTATTCTAACAGTAAAAATAATTTATTATTGTATTTTTCATTCATTCTGTATATTTCTATGTGACTCTACAATTGATGTATTGAGCACTATTCTAACTGTAAAAATATTTTATTATTGTATTTTTCATTCATTCTGTATATTTCTATGTGACTCTACAATTGATGTATTGAGCACTATTCTAACAGTAAAAATATTTTATTATTGTATTTTTCATTCATTCTGTTTTAATATTTCTATCTGACTCTGATTTTTTATCAATGTTTACAAAAAAACAATAACTTTTTGTTGATCAAGGTCAAAACAACAGCAATATCACTACTAAATAAGATGGGTTTTTTCATCCTTGCTATAGCCAACCAATAGCTCTGCATCATGGACTGCCAAATACATTTCAGTTTTCAATTCTGAACATCTGATTACAATATTACTAAGATAACTGATATAAATACTCCATTGACTTACACCATAGGCTGGTTGATTCTCATACCCATTGGTCCACCAACACGTATTAATGTATCTACCAAGTCTCCAGCCGAACCACCATCACGCTTTGTAGCTATAGCAATCCAATCTGTTAAATTAACAACAGACTGTAATCTTTTACCTCTCATATCTCTAGACCAGTCACAATCTTCTGGTCTATAACTCAACTGAAATTAACAATAGAGAGAGCTTATATACTTCTTGACTTGAGTACATTATCCGGCATTTAATTATCCGATGGCTTTTTCAGGTTTTTAAGGTTACATGTCCCATGACTTATCCGTCTTCACAGCAACTGAATTAGGCAGGTAGGTAGGCATCTGTTTGTTTTTACACAGAAATCTGCTATGTGTTGCACATGCATTTCGATTTTCCTCTACATCACTTACTTGCTCCCAATGACATCTGAGGGTTCCCAAGGTTCGAACACAACTGATATTATCAGTTGAATATCATATAGATCTAAAAATCATATTTATTAAGAAACAATTTTGATCGTGCACGACTTTTTCCAATTAATCTGAAAATGCAATGTTTCTTTAACTGTTCAGTATAGATATCTCATTCAAAATGAAAACTGGTTAATGTTCCAGTGCTTTGTTTAGAATTATTCTGAATACATGGAACTTGGTTATCCATAATATTATAGAAAAATGGACACATCTTATAGATATCTGAAAACCTATTTTGATAAATGAAAAACTAATTTAATTTGAACATACCGGTACTTGTCCTTGACTTATTGCTTCTGGTGGTAACACACGACCTTGTAATTCTAATAAATTCTGAGAGAATCGAAGTCCCCATCCATTCATTTCAGTTTGAACTTTGGGATTACTGAAATAAAAGATACATGAATAACACCAGACAAAATTACAGAAGATTTCAGTTCACAATCCACTGGATTTGTCACTTCATTTTTTCTTTTAGACTTTATTTAGCTAAGTTTGTTTTTCTATGTCTATATTGATAATAAATATAAATACAGCAATCTTGAGATTGTCAAGAGGTTTTCTAATTTTTCTTAAGGGACGCGATAGAATCATTCTATTTCCTCTTCAACCAAGTGTCTGATGACGTCAGGCCCTTTCGTGATTGGCGAATACGTCAAACACTTAGTTTTAGTGAAATTGCAGAAACCGCAGACATCTGATTAAAATTTGGAATGGTGTAAATTAATGTTATCAGTGTCCCCGACACATATAAAAATCTAGAACACCTCTTTACTATCTCTATGAATCTAACCCACTAATGTATAATGTTTTTAATCAGGTAGGTTCTCTACTGACTAAGATATTTACCTATTCATTACTCTTATAAAATCTGTGAGTTTTTTACATCTGCCTTCTGGAGCTATTCTAGTATGTGTTGCTACATCTTTCATAACAGAGAAATCAGCCCGTACATCATCAGATAAACCTGCAACAAATTATTACCTCAATGAACCTTTGTTGAGAAATCTCTTTGTATCCAATGAGCATTGTATCTTAATTATTAGTACAGCATTTCCAGCATTGTGATAGTCCATCCAACAATTTTTCTTGATTTCATCATATTTTTAGACCTGAATTAATTCTGTTATGTACTATCATATCAAACTGATGATTATAGAGGATGATTACTTACCTGTCAATGTACATAATTCAGGTAGTAAATAAATATTATCTTTCATGCCTCTATTTAAATCTTTCTTTTTAGGTTTAGAAACCAGTAATGGCTGGTCGAGATCATTAACAGTTATTTCATAGTTCTACAACAGATAAACAGAAGACTTTTCTTATTCGTATTCTCTTTGCTTTTTCTGAATTTTAAACTTCTGTGGGAAAGCAAGAATACATTATGATGTAGACCCCTGGTTCCCAACCCAGGGGTGTTTTCATCTCCTGGGGGTCTGGGACTAGGGTGTCAGGGGTGTGGCCAACTGGCATAGGAGAAGAATATATTTTGAGTTGAGAGAGCACCTCACATCATCACATGCTGCAAATATGGATGAAACAAATATTTGGGGTATGAAAGGTCTACGTGATTGCTCCAGGGGTGTGAAGGCTGAAATAGGTTGGGAACCATTGAGCTAGACCAAGTTGTTGTATTGGTTTATTCAAGAGCATGGCCTCTTCACCATGTTTAATTTCTATCATGTTTCACTTAAGTAGGTTTATGGGCTACTAGCTTTTATATTGAAGTTCAAATTGTGATCAAATATTCAAAACAAACTCACTTTTTTGTAATAATCAACATAAGAGATTTCGTCTCCATTATGTAGTTTAAATTTGTGGGTAGGACGTTTTTCCCAATCAATATCATCTACTCGGTAAGTTTTATTGTTATATCTAAAAATTAAATAATCAATTAGTTACTCGTTTTGTAACATGGATTCCTTTAATATGATATATATCTCAATTTAGATATGGCAAGATACTTGCCTTATTTAAAAGCAAAGAGTAGCAATTAACCAATATAGCCTTGAGTGGCATCTACATGTTTTTTTTTCTCTTTTCAAAATACACCTTGTCAATAATTCTTGGAAGTCTTTGTCATGCCTCTAGATCATCTTGAGATAAAAATCTTTACAAAAAAAACAACAAATATCTAAAAACTCAAGTCATTAATGTAATGAAAAAATATCTGTTTTAAATTTCTCAGTTACTTGTTGAAATTGTGTAGATGATCTTATCTGGACGAAAATTTACCGATATATCATGGTTACTACCATATATCACAATTCGGTGTACTACCATATATCACAATTCGGTAGTATCTTGGTTTATTTGTATCAGATGATATTATTAACAATATGAATTCCTATACCGGTGCGGTATATCACACAGATCTACTGCATTTCATCAATAATTGATGAAATAAAGTAGGGCTGGGTGATATACCAGTATCAATAACACCAGTATTGGAATTTATATTGTTAGTAATATCATCGGATTAAAAAATACCTAAAAACCACCGAATTGTGATATATGGTAGTTATAATGATATACTGAAATATCATATCGTGACAATATGAAATATAACATTCGATAGATATACATACCTTGTAAGGACAATGGAACCAACTAAAGCTTTGAACACTTTATCATAAAAACTACCTCCTCCTCTTTGATCGTTGTATAAGGAATACATTATGTCTAAAACTGAATCTGTTCTTATTATTTTGTGAGCTATGTCAGCTCCCAGTAATATGGCATTTTCATATTGTAATATAGATGTAGCAAATCCTGGCATTACACTCAATCTAAAACAGAAAATACATTGGTTTCAGAGGCTGAATAATTTTAAGAACAAAAAATTTCTTAGTTATATTATGACAGGTCTTCCTTTATCACCAATATGGCTAAAAATAGTTGAAAATGCATTTATCAATAGACTATGCCATTTTCATTACAGAATGTAACAAATTTTTTATTCATGCCTGAGGGAATAAATCTTACATTACAATTTTCATTTGGTTATTAACTTTTGATTGCAATGTTCATTTATTACAATTCTATTATTTGTTGGTACTTTAAGTTTCTTGCGAAACATTTGTTTGGAAGCATTTTTCAGGTTAGAATATTCTGATCAATGATACAAAAAAATTTTCAAAAAAAATAATTTGTTAACAATATCAACACTATTTACTATACTAATAGCTCCAATACTTACTTATGTCTTGGAATGTCAACTTTTAAGGACGGATTGAAATAATGACGACCAATTTCTTTCATTTCAATAGCAGCCAACAATCTATAATAATAAAACAAACAAAACCATTGAATTATTTTTCTTCATCATTCATGCCTTATATTGAGTCTGTTATTCAAAGAAGTCTTAAATGTAGCAAGAATAGTGTTCACAAATTGACAGTCAAGGGCAGCAACTCTAAAACCTTTCATAGAAATATGATGTTTTTTTAACTATTTTTAGATTACATTAGGAATATTATCAGATGGGGATGTCAAGAATATAAATCCACAACTGGAACGGCAACATCAAAATATCAGCCCATGAGTCTTATTGATGTAATTAAAATCTACAAACCTTCTAAAGATGATGTTGACAACTTGTAAGAACTGAGGGCTTGTTTGAGGCAATTCGTTGGTCAAGGTGATAGTAATTTGTATTTTAGTATCGTCAAAATTTCTTTTACTGTATACTGTGGTAACCTAGCATAAGTATATAACAATTTGATTTATCAACACATTGTCGCATGCAGGAATAATCATTACAATGTAAATCTTGCCATTCTCTTCATACTCCATGTTAAATGATAAGCAAAATTTCCTGGTCTTTGCTTTCCAAAAGCCTGGAGATAACTTCTTATTGAAGTTGGCACCATAACATTCAAGCAATACCCTAAAAAAATCTAACCATACCTTTTCCTGTAATTTCTTGGGAAGATACAGAATTCCACCATCAAATGCTTTGACTTTACCAAGCATTTCATCATGAGTAAATAATAAAGCAGCTTTCAATTTTCTACTGTCTATACTAGGGTTAAAGTCCACTTGATATTGATATAGGGCTACAAATGTAGGTTGTTGTTCCAATGGGAAAAAGTTAGCTAATAATGCTATAGGTTTTCCAGCACTTCCTGAAATAGAGCATAAAAAATTAACAGTATGAACAATGTTGTTGACTTCTTTATATTGAAGTAACAGTCTTGAGGTACAGACAATTTTGAGATTTTGGGAATTCATTTCCTATACCGGTAATTGAAATATTTCCATCCCTCAAACAAAATTTTTAGTGGTTTTATTCAAAAAATTACCATTGGCCAGAAAAATAAAGGAATTCCTCTAAAAAAAGGAAGTCTGGGATTCTGAATCTGGTAAATTATGTCGAACCTCTTTTATCTACAATATGAGCTGGTCTGGTATTTGGATCTGTGTATCTGAAATCAGCTCGTCTTCTAGGCACATTACTAGCATCACCAGTACCCAAGGCCATTCCAGCCATTGCTTCTACTGGTGGTTTAGGCACATCTCCAGTCATTCCAGGACGCATCTCTCTAGCCCCACCTCTGTATGAAGCTCTACCACTGGCTGGAGGAGGTCCACCAGCACCAGCCGGAGGAGGGGCAGCAGCAGCTTGTTTAGACTGAAATATGCAAGTTTTCCAAAAATATACATTAAGAGGATAACAAAATGGCACATTTAAGTGGAAATCAACATATTCATAATATCATTTTGGCCACAAGGACAAGAGCAATCAAATCATGACAATATGTCAGCCTTTATGACAGGAGTTTTTGTCTAACTCACAGAAACTATTGAACATTGGCGAAGGTTGAGCACACTAAATTGCACCATGATAACATATCATAGAACAGACAAATTA
This sequence comes from Lottia gigantea, assembly GCF_000327385.1. Classification (NCBI taxonomy): domain Eukaryota; kingdom Metazoa; phylum Mollusca; class Gastropoda; family Lottiidae; genus Lottia; species Lottia gigantea. The sequence goes on from NW_008710536.1 coordinate 260,534, forward strand.
CAGTAACTCTGCTCTGCTTTAGGAGACAATATAATTTACAAACCTGCCCCTCGTGCTCTCCAGGTTTTCTGGAAGCTCCAGAATCTGTTCCTCCACGAGCTCGTCCCCGAGCCCTTCCTCTCGCTTTTCCTGACATTATTTATTTTCTTATCTGTATAAAACTCTCCAATAGTCCAATACCAGTACTTCTAAAATCTACAAAGACGTCATTTGTTTAGTATCTCTGAATTTAGTCTCTCCGACTTCAATGGTTTCTGAATCAAATTTTGCCAATCGTTTCAGAAAGCATAGGATGATTTGGGAATTCCACGCAAGCGCACTGGCTGTCGATCAATTGATGCGGCTATAAATCATGTCTGAAAACGTATCAGCTTATGTGAAAAGCATAGTGATCTTGACAAGGCCTTTTAAGTTGCAGTCTGACAAAGATTTAAAAGCACTCCATGATCAAAATAGAATTACTTCTTAGCAATAGAATCAATCGAAACACGGCCTTGTCTAAACTCGTGAACCAACCTCTCCACTATTTATTTGTCCCTTCTGAACGTACAACATTGACTCACAAAAACATAGTGTACACAGTTAAATGCAGAATTGAACGCATTTTTTATCAATTAAATAAGTTTTATTGTCATGTGTGTCCAAAGATCAGAAGTTTGAAGTCAACGTTTTCGACATTCATATTCGGTCATTCCATTTTCATCAATTAGCCAGTACGATTTTGCCTAATTTCTCGTTTTTTTTTTCTCTGCAAAAATAGGTTTTAAATAAGAATTTGATATCAAAAGATGTGGAAAGGATGAATCCAGTCAAATTCTAATTATCTATGTGTAAACAAATCAAAGTTTGTTCACTTTACATTCCTAATATTTATACCTCAAAATAGCCCAGATTTAAGTCTTTTTACCTATTATATTGGTAATGGTAGAAATTAACAAGAATAATATTATCTACTAGTACTAGCAATAGTCAAAGATATGGACATTTTTGTACAAATAACGTTGTACGTTTTCGTTAGGCCTACTCAATACTCATATCAGACTTCATTTTCAATGACCATATTGACAGTTTCGACGAGGTTGCAAAATTACAGATTCTAGGCCGCTCTTCTGCAAGCGTCGATCTAAGGACCTTATTCGAAACAACTAAAATTTCTCAGAATTAAACAAATGAACCTACATTTTCAATCATAAATAGGCCTTCATCAGAAACACTATGTCAGTAAACAGCTATAAAGGCGGCCATTTTGATCTACTCGTTAACAATAACAGCGACATCTTTGTCAGGTCATGGTTAAATTGTGGCAATTACAAACAAATTTTTTCGGCCGTTTAAGAACTAAGTAAATACAGAGTTGTCATTACCAACTTGACACTAATTTCCACTACAAAAGATCCCAACATCAATTTATAATAATATTAGAATCGTAATTTAAAGAATTAAGGGTTTAAATGAAAAAATTGTCAGCTGTTTCACTCACTGTTCTTCTCCTCGTGACTTTTTTTAATACACTAACCTCCGTTTTCAGTCTGTGGGATTTTTCGACCAATGAGATCACAGCATGCGGCCAAAACACTATGGCCAAAATCATGAAACCTGAAAGAATCCTCTCAAAATGTCCCCGAATTAGTAAAAATATCACTCAAATAATGTTAGTCTTACACGAAAAATTGTTTGGCAGCAACATTTTTATCGATTGAAATGGAAGTTGCAATCTCACAAAACTCTTAGATGGGGTTGCTAAGTAAGATGCAAAGTCATCAGATTCTTTCTCCTCATTCTCGATGGTGGATGTTGACAGTACTATGAGACCAATCTACACATATAATCCATTCAGCTACGTCACCTATAAGGTCGGTTAGGTCACTGTCCAAAACTGGGTTGTCTTTGATCATTTAATGTAAAGCATAATGCTTTCATGTAATAATGATGCCTGGATGCACTGAGTGCGTTCTTGTATTACTGAAGTATTTAGCGATTTAAGGTTTTTTGATAATGATACGGCATGATATAATTCACTATAGTATGAATATTTATTATCCAAATCAGTTTCATAGTTTGGAATTGTACCAGACTTATAGTTATTGTGTGAATAGTGATACTCAAACAGACATATCTTTTTCCAATCAGCTGCATTAATCATTTCATGTGGAGTATATAGTGACAAAATCCTATCGTTTGCTCCTGTACAGATTTTATCAAATATGTAACCGGCAAAGAAGAATAAGTCAGATTTGTTACTATTTTCGAGTAAAGGTCTTTAATTGAGTAACTGTAGTTTCTTTTTTCATAAGTCGCCTCTCAATTTCCGATACAACCTCGTTACAAAAAGTAATCTGTTCATAAGGGCTAAAGATAAATTTAAGGATTTCTGTGCGGTACTGCTTAGTTTATCATCAACTACTTTAGGATTTGATTCATTGCGTTTAAAGTAAATTAAGATATTTGATTTCTTCAATGGTTTCTCTGTTTTTAAGTGATTTTATCTCAGTAAGATATAAAAATCATCAAAAGGTATCCATATTCCTGACGAGTCGTCATTTTAACATTCATTAGCGGATAATTCTGCAAACACATGGATTTGAAAGCTCAAATTTCGACGGTGAGCTGCAATGTGAACACTGACTTAATTCCCGTTTCTAAGACTAATGTTTGATTGGTCAAAGAGAATGGCGTACATGTCCCTTTAAATAAAAATATTTTTTTTTATTTTATGTTATTTTATGTTTAAGTATAGGCCTACGGAATACAATTTATTTTCTGATTTTCTTTTCAAAAACCGAATAAGGTGCAAACATATGGCGCTGTATTTGGTTCAAAATAGGATCCAGATCTGATTGTATAAATTCTTAAAATCGCGTGGTCATTTCTTAGGTAGAAATGACTAATCTTATAAAATTTAAGTATTTTTAATGTTTTATCTCCTATCTTATTTACTTTTTTCAATTTGAGTCTACTAGAACCTAATTTTAACCGTAGACTTTGTAGAACCCAGAACGCGAATTTAACCTTTGGAACTTCACTACTGGATCTTGTTCGCTGAATCGTAATCTTTCGACTTTCTTCACTGGATCGTGTTATCTGAATCGTAACCTGGAATATTACAGAAATTAAATTAGATCACGTGACATTTTCTGCATATCATTATTATTCGTCATTTATTTCATAAATTGTAATTCTAAACAGTATCTAAAATTTGAATAGAACAGGAAATACACGGAGTTATCCTTTTTTGAGGAAATTTAAGTTTTTGGGTAGGATTTTAGTTTATGGGGTACCGGTAATTCATTTCTGGTGGGTTTGTTTTGCCGCATTTCCAACATGCCGCATCGTGCCCAACTGCACAAAAAACGACTTGTTAAACGAAACTAAATTTTTCTAATAAAATCTGGAATGGCCATTTGTTTCACATAAAACGAAATATTTTAATCTGTTTTATTTATAATTTGGACCTGTTAGGGAAATCGAAACTATAATACTATGGTAAAATCTGAAATAAAATAAATACCAGATCAGAACCGTAATACAAAATAGATAAATCCAAAACACAAAACAAGACAAGTTCAATAAATAAAATATTGGTCATAACTTGCAAGAGTTATGTCCCTCTACTGCTAGCCTATAACGTCACCCACGTGCTAGAAAAAATGGTAACTGAAATGTCTAAAAGTAAGAATCTTCTGAATAGTAAATCAGAATTATCAAGCGAGGAGAAGTTTGAAATTCTCGTATTCGATGTGCTCTATAATTCGGCAGTGGCTCAACCCCCTCTGGTTCCAGATAAGTCCCAGAATGTCCTGGTGGACAAGGTAGAAGCTGGGGTTGATTGGCTCCACTCTTCCGTCGGCAGTTGGAGACAAAAATAGACGAACCTGCAATTGTTTAGAAAAAATGTTCAGATGGATCCACAGGAAAATAAGTATTGCGGAATCTAAAACCGTGATCGGTGAGGGTTATATTTTGAAAACTCAGTATTGTCACCATAATAGCGAAAAGTATGCCTCTGTAAAAAGGCACAGTACGAAAGTCTTGAAACTATAGTTTCAAATAATAAATAAAAAGAAAATCGATGCGGGACAACAGATTGAAATATTTCGTTTCATGTGAAACAAATGGCCATTCCGGATTTTATAAGAAAACTTTAGTTTCGTTTTAGAAGTCGTTTTTGTGCAGTTCGGCACGATGCGGCAAGTTGGGCAATGCGGCAAAACGAACCCACCTACTCATTTTTCATTAAAAACACGAATAATAATGATATGCAGAAAATGTCACGTGATCTAATTTAATTTCCGTAATATTCAAGGTTACGATTCAGCTAACACGATCCAAAGAAGAAAGTCGAAAGATTACGATTCAGCGAATACGATCCAGTGGAGAAGTTCTAAAGATCACGATTCAGCGAATACGATCCAGTGAAGAAAGTCGAAAGATTACGATTCAGCGAACAAGATCCAGAAGTGAAGTTCCAAGGGTTAAATTCGCGTTCTGCGTTCTACAAAGTCTACGGTTAGACTTAGGTTCTAGAAGACTCAAATTGAAAAAAGTAAATAAGATAGGAGATAAAACATTAAAAATACTTTAATTTTATAAGATTAGTCATTTCTACCTAAGAAATGACCACGCGATTTTAAGAATTTACACAATCAGATCTGGATCCTATTTTGAACCAAATACAGCGCCATACAAACAAATGTGGCAGTTTGTCTCACAACGTAGCCTACTAGTATATATTCAACAACCACTCTTTTTACTCTGAAATTTGATATCGTGGATCAGCTGATATAAGGAATAGAACTGTGCTTAGTAGAATGGTTGTAAATTATAAAATATATACAGTCATATATAAGCCAACGACTACCATTCGACTACCAATCAACATGAAATACCATGATCAGAACGAGTGAATGAAGGAGATCGAGTAAGTCACGCCACACCACCCAGGGCCGGGTTTCACCGCCATGTCATTCGACCGACCAGATCTAACGAAGAATCAACAACCAAACCAACAACACAGAATCATCCAATTTGAACCAATCCAACTACCAACTACTACGACTACCAACAACTACCTAATTATCGATATCAGCATCCGCTGGAAGCGAACGTTAACTTGTCATCTACCCGTAAATAAATTCCTGGTGTTGTGATGACCTCCTTCAAAATTCTGTTGTCCCAAAGTTCACCTCTACACATCTGATGATTTATAGAACGGCATGCACTGTAATTAAAGCCTTCTATGTATATGCGAGTTTCTAGCCGCCCGATCATACCATCGGGACTGGTTGAACCAAGTAAGACCACCCCCCCCCCCCCCCCCCCCAAAATACAAAATTAAATGAAAATGTACTAATGTATATATACAAATAAATTATATTCAAACTCAGAAACGAGTAATTCACAAATGAGTGAAATAGCGTTAGCTATAGACTGAAAAACTTTAAATCTTCCATGAACAGACATTGAATTGAATTGAATTGAATCTTCTAGTTGAGCAATTGGTTTCTAGACCCTGCCTCTGTGACAAAGGTTTGGTCAACTTACCGCGCCCGATGAAAAAATCTTTGGGTAATGATTGGAAACAGCTCTATTTCAATTTCACTTTACAGATACAACAAAAAGACTCCTTTAAAAAGTGAAATTCCGTTTTCAGTCTATATAACATTAAATAGTTTGTATATACTTACCCCCTGTTGATCAGAAATTAGAATCCTAGGACTAAAATAAAAATGTCTGAAATTACAACCCCCTTATTGCGTTTTGCTAATTTCTTTTATAGGCCTATGCTATAACTAGCAATAACACAATAGATCATAATATGCACAATGAGTTTCTAAGAAATATCAATGAATTCAATAGATTTGATTTGGGTTGATTTGGGTATTGAATATTATGTTATGATACATAACACTGCACTATAATCGCATATTTCCTTCAAACATTCCTCAAACAACGAATATCACTTTCTATTTCTATATATTTTGGCAGAGTCTCAAGAATAAACGAGTCGTCAGGTTAAAGCCGATAAAAGCGAACACAGTGACTTCTCTTTTTCAGGTTGACACCGTTTATTGTAGATATAAGTGCTATAACTTCATTGTCACTGTCTGATTTTTCCGCCATGTTGTCTCCCTCTCTACGCTCATGTGGACATAGTAGGCAACAACGGGGCGTATTATTATAATTATGTCATTTTCAGGCGTAATCTGACGCGGCGTTTTTAAAATCTCGTTTATGAGACTAAGCTACGATAAGTCAAACCTTGTCTCTTTAATGGTAAGACTATCTAATTGTACTATATATAGTAATGTAAAATGAAAGTACAGTAGGTCCAATAGACTTAATATAAAATAACTTACGTCATATTTGTTTCTAAGAAATATTAAGCGGTATCCCATAGAAATTAAAAAGAAATTAAAAATGAAAGTACAGTTAAGTAATCAAAATGAAAAGAGTTTTATACCATATTTTTATTCTTGAATATTGGCGACGCTAGTAGAGGTACAGGCGGGGGAGGGACATTTTCTTACGTTTTTGCCCCAAAATATGTGTCAGAATGTAGCAGAATAATTCCAATTTTCGAAAATTTCTACTTGAGAACCCTCCAAATCACTCTTGTGATCGTGAAGTCTCCACATTTTGAATTCAGTCCGGCAGCTGTCCCTCCATTGCGTCCATTTGCCCCCTATTTGTACGACCAGTCTCGGGTGTCTGGCGCCGACATTAGCTTGACTTTGATGATCCTATATTTGAGAGCCCACATTATGCTAATATTAGTAAATTCATTCTTAATTAAAAGTACCAATATATAATTGTGGCGCATCATGGCATGCAAAATGGTCTAATGATAACAGATAAAATATTGAATATTCAATAGATAACAAATCTTAAAGAAATGTTTATGTCACAAACAGAAATTTATTTCACAATAAACTATGAACAAACATTAAATTTCTCTCTTTCAAAATAAATACATGTTTTAACAAGTGATAAATCTCACTTTTACAAAGAAAATGTTTATACTGTATCAATTTACAGAATGGAACCTCAGATTTTAGTTATGAAACATTTCAGCAAAGCTAAAGTTGAGCTCTACTAGCTAGTTAAAACATTTTAAACCATAATTTCCACTCATTGTACTTTTAACATATTTTGTTTCCATTGACACTTTGACTTGATCACATCATCTTTTTTTGTTCACAATACACTATGAAAACACACCAAACTTTATAAAAGAATCTTAAAGATGGGTTTCCTTATTTTTTAGTGTCAAATTAAGCAAACTATTTGATTGATTGTTGTTTCTTATGAATTATTATGTATTCTCATAAATGTTCATGTATGTACAGTCTGGATAAACAAAAAAACACTTTTTGACCTTTCTTGATCGGTAACTTATTGGAATTATCTTATAATTTGGCTAATTATGAATTAATTATGGACATGTCAGACAAACTGATATTTTTCCAAGTCATTAGAACACCTCTACTTTCTATTCATATAAGTATTAGCATTTTCCCATCTTTAATCTCCAATTTTTAGTTTATTGAAAATATTTTCAAATAATTTCACTATCATTAAATCTTTGGCTAAGGAAATATTTCACTATGTTTTCCTATCATTGTTCTTTTGAGACACACTTGGGATATTAACACATATTCAATCAGCACACAAAAAGCAAGATGGCAGCACAGCCTCCCTTTCAGATAAAGGCATTCATTCAGAGGGCATTCGTTCATAAAATAACATGTAAGCCTCTGAATTAATTACTTGATGAAAGCTGACTTTTTTCACAGTTTCATCTGATGTATAGAGCCATTTAGCTCCCATAGTGTTTTTTACACTTGGCACTGGAGTTCTCCGATACGCAACAAAATGTCCAGAATACTCATTTCCAATATGGCTGATCACAGAAGCTAGTTTATATTGGAACTCAGTATGTGGGGCTAAATCAGGACCATTATGGTTCTCATCAGCATGTGTGTTATGTAGACTGAGGGGACTAGGTGGTTGTACAAATATACCATTCATGGTTGTTTTAGAATCATAGTTAAGCGCTCTTAATAAATTCACTGGTGCTGATTGTAAAACTTCATTCTGGTTCTGTGTACCAAACCTACAATGTATAAAAAGTCAAGTTGTCATTTTAACTTTCAAGCTCAGAAAATTCTGGGCACACATGGATTTGAAGACTCAAATTTCAACAGTGAGCTGTGAGCACTATTGCTGATAAGCCTAAACAATACCTGTTTCTGAGACTGTGGTATGATTGGTTAAACAGATGGCGAATCTTTTCCTTTAAATGATTCGTTCATAAAAGTGTTTCAAACTCTAGATGCTTGACATCTGTTACAAAATAAACTTAGTAATATTATTTATAGATTTGCAGTTTTCTTACCGTAAGCTGTCCAAAGTATCATCTTTACCACCAAATAAACCACATCTATTTCTTAGATTCTTTTTATTAGCTTTCATATAAACATAGTTATCCATATTTAAAATCTCTTGAAAACTGACATGATCATAACGTTTAACTGGTAAATTAGAGTTTAACCATTGACGTCTTTGTATATGGATACATAAACACTGCGGTAACTATAATAAAAAAAAAAAGAGACCGAGTGTAACCATTTCATTGAAACAATAAAGGATATTTGAATTACCATCATGTCCAAACCACACCCTCATTCGTCATACTTCCTCGGGGCCGTAGTAACACGAGTGAGAAAAATTACATATTCACAGCTAAATATTGTCCAATCAAAATCAGCCCTTCTGTATTGGTAGCAAATTTTAGCCAATCAAAACAAGTCACCCGTCATGACGCTTTGTTTGCGAACGTAGACAAAATGAAAGCAGCGTGCCATTACATATTTTGATGAATATTTATGTACAGAATTGAGTAAGATTTTCCTTCAAGAGGTGAAGCCAAGAGAAAATCAAACCTTACTTTGAAAGAATGTTTTCTTATCTCTTCAAAGCGGTGTTGTGTTTTGTTTACATTTCTAGAACCGATCTGATTGGTCAGATTTAAATGCCACCAATCTCATTTCACGAAGTGTAGTGGGCTTAGTTTAATACAGGTTAGTAAGACCATGTCAAAATCCATATTTGTGATATTTGTGAATTACAAGCTAATGCCAAGAGATTGAATAAATCATTATTCCAGTCTACCCAGATGTAAATGGGTACGGATAATCTGGGAAAGATCAATGCCAAGAGGTTGGCCAAGGAAACAGCTGGTAGAAAGGATCCTTATTGAACCAATAAGGATCCTTTCTAC
>NW_008710536.1:269863-271278 GCF_000327385.1 Lottia gigantea
TCCTTCACTACACAATGATATAATCATGGCTTTATATGTGTTCAAAGCAGCAATTCATGTGATAATGATAGTTGGAAAGTTAATAAGAGGAGATTACAGGATACCAGTTTCTCATCTTAAATTACCCTTCGTTCTCATCATAGTAATCTGTATACGTCATCCAATTCTTAATAACGTATCTTATATTCAAATCGTTATATTACATTGTCAAGCAATCACCATTATTGTTCCAAATTCACTGAATTTTCTCACGTAAGATATGTATGCACACTGAAGTATGATACAAAACATGAACCAGAACAGTCTTCTATATTTTTAGGTAGTTTAAGTGGTGATGAACATATTAATAATCTGGCTTGTTTATTTCAATTTATTCAATAACATACCTCAAAACAAAATAGAATGCTCCTCCTTATATTTTAAATCAACACCAGACATCTTTGCACGCCTTTGCGAAAAAAAAACAATTGTCATTTGAGGTCAACAAGCGGCATAATTATCTATGAATTCTTAATAACGCATTCAAAACAAAATAAAATTTCTGTTCAAAGCCAGTCATGCTTTCTGTAAAAAAAACAAATTTAGATTATGAAATCCACGTCGACATTTCAAAGCACGCCATTAATGTTGTTTCTCTAAACATATTGCAGACTTATTAGAAATAGAATCCATTTGAAACGAATTAAATTTAAGTAAATGTAGTTGTTTAAAGTGCGTTGTAATGAAAATGGGAATTGTGAAATATTGCGAAAAAAGTCAATTTTTAGCTTTCGGAGACGCCGTCTTTAGCAAAGCAAACAAGTGCCATACATTTGAGTAAAGAAAAAATTCTTCTGGGAATCGAAATCAAATTAATCACCGTCATAATTGTGAAAACCATCACCTGCGTTCACTCCCACATGCTATTTTGACTTCAACTTTGTTTCATTCAGGAACTCAACTCGACATGTATAGGTCAAAGTTTACTTGAGGGTGTCAGGAGAAAATTTCTTTTAAGGACCTACATTTTACATGGGCCTCTATCTTAATGGATAAATTTTAAATAAACACGGTCTTTGTCATATTCTGCGAATACAGTTCATGACTTAAAACTGTTTAACATTATTGATCAAATAAACCAAGTACAAGCGATCCAAACAGCAAAACCAAACCCAAAAATCCAATACAACATTTTGTCAGTAAAAAGGGTTTTGGGTTTGGTGTTATATGCCAGAGATTGAATAGATTATAAGCGTTATTTTGGTACAGCGAAGTCATTGTCCTGAAGTCAACGGTTCGGGTCCATGAGTGCGCCAAAGTCGTTGTGAAGAAGGTTGAACGTCATTGAAGAATGAGACAATTTCCACCTGTTCGACCCTAGGTTAATGATTACACCAAATACTCATTTCTCGAATTAAAGATTTAACCACAGGTCG
>NW_008710536.1:276385-277930 GCF_000327385.1 Lottia gigantea
CTACTGACATCAACATCTGTTTTTTAGACAATGTTCTAGCTACTACTACTTGAGATGGTACTGTAATATAGAGAGATTTTAACACAGATAGAAATATTGTACTTTTGGTAAATAAAAATATTACATAAGTTTCCCATTCCCTGAGCTTAACAAGGATTTTAATATAGACTGTTGAAGATGTTGTGATAATACAACTTCTTCAAGTTTGCCGGACTGACTATAACTAAATACAGTCTAAAAGGGTCTGTCACAGTTAAAACTGAAATTTCATTCTGAAATGAGCTATGGAAAGCTAAAAATTCACTCCACAATTAAAACATTGACTTGACAAATAAATCTTGTCTTATTAGTATACATACCAGGGTGTTCAACACAACAGAATTTTTTTATAGCATCATAACGATCTTTTTTATTATTAGGTACCACAATTAAAACCATTTGTATTCTTTCTGTTAGATTTTTACGTAGAGTTTCTAAGAATGTTTCATTACGGTCATTCTGTAGTTCACATCTGAAAATTCAATTACAATATTATTTATTGCATATATATACATTATTTCTATATTGCTCTACAATAGATGTATTGAGCACTATTCTAACAGTAAAATTATTTTATTATTGTATTTTTCATTCATTCTGTTTTAATATTTCTATGTGACTCTACAATTGATGTATTGAGCACTATTCTAACAGTAAAAATATTTTATTATTGTATTTTTCATTCATTCTGTATATTTCTATGTGACTCTACAATTGATGTATTGAGCACAATTCTAACAGTAAAATTATTTTATTATTGTATTTTTCATTCATTCTGTTTTAATATTTCTATGTGACTCTACAATTGATGTATTGAGCACAATTCTAACAGTAAAATTATTTTATTATTGTATTTTTCATTCATTCTGTTTTAATATTTCTATGTGACTCTACAATTGATGTATTGAGTACTATTCTAACAGTAAAAATATTTTATTATTGTATTTTTCATTCATTCTGTTTTAATATTTCTACGTGACTCTACAATTGATGTATTGAGTACTATTCTAACAGTAAAAATATTTTATTATTGTATTTTTCATTCATTCTGTTTTAATATTTCTATGTGACTCTACAATTGATGTATTGAGCACTATTTTAACAGTAAAAATATTTTATTATTGTATTTTTCATTCATTCTGTTTTAATATTTCTATGTGACTCTACAATTGATGTATTGAGCACTATTCTAACAGTAAAAATATTTTATTATTGTATTTTTCATTCATTCTGTATATTTCTATGTGACTCTACAATTGATGTATTGAGCACTATTTTAACAGTAAAAATATTTTATTATTGTATTTTTCATTCATTCTGTTTTAATATTTCTATGTGACTCTACAATTGATGTATTGAGCACTATTCTAACAGTAAAAATATTTTATTATTGTATTTTTCATTCATTCTGTTTTAATATTTCTATGTGACTCTACAATTGATGTATTGAGCACTATTTTAACAGTAAAAATATTCTATTATTGTATTTTTCATTCATTCTGTTTT
>NW_008710536.1:277980-280541 GCF_000327385.1 Lottia gigantea
GGGTTTTATATAATACTTACCTCATTTGGAAGAATCAGCACAATAGAAACGTATCTTTAAGGGATTATAAAGACGTTTTCTTGTGAATCGGAGACACTGATAGCAGCAATTTGCACTAGGCCTATTCCAAATTTCAGTCAGAAGTCTGTGGTTCCTGCAATTTCACTATAACTAAATGTTTGATGACGTCACTATAATTGCGAACGACCTTAAATGTGATAAAGCATATAATTTTGTGTGATTTGTGGATCCATCAAACACTTATTTCCCCGATATACATCTATACAAAATTTAGAGAACCTTTTATGAGAGTCTTTCTAACAGACCTCAATGATATAGAACTACTAACAGAGGCTAGAGTCATAGCTCTTTACACTAGAAGATGTGTGTTCAGGAGAAATAATAATAACACAGTGATATAAGATGACTCAAACAAGAAAAAAGTGATATCACTTACGGAAGCTTTTCAGACATCTTGGATCATTTATCAGCATTTTGTTTGTAGTCACACATTATTCTTTATATGATAATAATGTACAATATTACTCATTATTTTATAGCCAGGAATCAATTGACCAATATCAAAGCATGTTATGCTTATAACCACAAATAAATCATCTGGAATTTAATTAGTCCAAGATTCATAGGACTATTACAGCTAAGACCCGATTATTATACAGGTGGGTGGGTAAATTGGACCACTTAAGGAAATATTTCTGCAGTTCAAAATTCCTATTGCTTGTTGCAAATCTTTAATGCTTACACAATGCACAAGGCTGTAAACCTCACAAAAACCAAATTTTGTGAGTTTAAATGAATAAGTAAGGTTTTAGGATTGGTTTTAAAATTCCACGTAACTGGTCCAATTTACCCATCACAGAGGATAAATTGGACCAGGGTATCTGCTAATTTGGACTGTAGCACATATTTTATAATAAATTGGGAAATAGTTAAATAATGTTGCAAAATCAGAGAAAAGACAAAATTGCTTAACAAGTTACATCAAATTATGAAAATGTTTTGCTTAAAAGCCACTGTTAGGGGCGTAGGGTCGGTAAGAATGAGTGCCTTGGGAACAAAAGCCATTTACTTGGGTTTAATTGGGTTTCCTTAAAGGTAGACGGAACAATTTCTTCTGCAACCGCAACTGCTTGGTTTTCCTGGGTGGGTACAACATCAATCAATTGGTTGTTTAAAGTTGATGGACAAAATACTTGTTCTTCAACAAGGCCAAATACCACATTTAGCAAAACCATTCACTGCAGTTGGCATTGTAGATGCTTTGATGTAAGCTGTGGAAAATAGTTTCGAAACTATGAATTGAGTCACACCCCTTCCAGGATTGTCTTGCATCCAGCTACCAATTGCTTGGTTATAATAAGTTTGTAATGGTTTGAAAAAACTAACATCCAAGGGTTGTAATCTATGAGTTGTGTGGGGTGGTAGAGACAGCATAATAATTCCATTACGTCGGGCATAGTTAATGGCTTCTAAGTTTTTGGTGTGAGAGTAATGACCATCCATCATTATCAGAACAGGGCTTTCAATTGTCGACTTTACTGTGTCACCAAAACGTTTGACCCACATTAAAAAATCTTAATTATCTTCTTTGAAGGTAGCCTGATTTAGGCCTAAAAGTTAGAAAAGGCGAATTTTTATTGTAACAGTAACACTAACAACTATATCCCTATAAATTTGGGATAATATTTGGCGCGAATCTAGCAATCATGTTATGAGTTCTGTTCAGAATTAAAGGTCCCCTTCCGTGTAATATACTACACAAACATGTCGGTTTTGCATTTTTTTCCCCCGTTAACTTAACAAAATATACTTTATTCGTTGATCAAAATGTTTTTTGAATAGATTTCAGACTTTAAAAAGGAAATTTAAGTCCAGCATCTCGATTCAAAGTTCTTTCAACCAGCCATTCTGAAATGTTGGTGGTTCTTTTCCTTTAATAATTTATCAACTTTTAAATACTTGATGAGAAAGTGACAGTTTAAAACCATCAGAAACGTCAAAACAATTTTTGGCGGGAAGAGTTGACACGAAGAGCACGTGGATATAGAATTTTGGCTGCTGATTGGCTGAAATTCAAATTGTCAGTCAAAAAGTGGGAGGAATTGAACGTAAAATTACCGCTTTAATGTACCATTTCCAGAATTTGCATTTCATAACGGTAATTCAGATCAATAACTGTGAACTGTGACTTATTCTTACATAATTGATGTATTATGTATTATTCTGAATGGTTTGGGACTATTTCGACTATTTCTGTGACTTATATCTGTGAATTTATGTAATATTTTCTGTATTATTATGGATGGTTTTGGATTATTTTGTGATATTTCTATAAAATAAGGGATAAAACCATGACAAATCACACTTTTGGAAGGAGTGACAAATATTGGACACTTATTCAGAAGAGGGTAAGCTATTTTCTTCATTCAAAAGTATGATTGGAATCTTAAAAGGAATACAAATAGGTTTTCTAAACTGGAATCAGGGACACTGATAGCATCGATTTGTACCATTACAATTTTTAGTCAGACCTCTGTAAT
>NW_008710536.1:280591-282769 GCF_000327385.1 Lottia gigantea
CAAACTTGTCTCTGTACTACACTTGTTTGCTGCAAGCATATTACTGATTAGACTTGTTATTTGAAGATTAAAGATTAAATCTACCCAAATAAAAGAAGTGTATAAAACTAATAATATATTCATATTATGTTTTCAATATTTTTAAGAAGTCTTCAAATAAGACTACTGACTACAGTTAGGCCTAATAAGAAAACGTCAGTGTCAGACAGAAATTATAAATTTGTAATAAGTAAACAAGCTACACCATATGAATTAGTATGGCTATGGACTGGGTGGTGAAAATGCTTCACTCATATGAGTAGTGTTTTGGCTTCTGATCGAGACGCCAGAGGTGAAGCAAATTAGGGAAAAATATTGTGAAACTTGTCTCAGATTGAAAATTTCGGTTTGACACACACCCCTTTACTTCATATCAAGTTGTAAAGAGCTGGCTGGTATTTCAATGAGGGAAATTAAATAAGATTCGACTAATGTATCATTTGGACAATATGCATTAATATTTCATGTCACATACCCAAAAATGATCAGCAAATGTTGTCATTTTTTAAGAATAACATTTGTACTCCTAGAAAATGGCGTTTATTTAGACTAATTGCGCATGCGCACGCTAGTGGTCTCGCGAGAAAATGGAGACGAAAATGTAGTCCGAACCCCTGACTATGACATTGCATGTCATAACAAACTCGGACCACTCATATACTCAAACAATTATTTATGGATTGAATGTAGATTTTTTGAGTTCATTGGTTGATGAACGCAGAATTTTCACGAATGAATGGCGAATGTTCAATGTGAACTAAATATTCCATTATATCGCGATATGTATCGTAGTATGAGGCAAATGACGTCAATTCCAAACCACTGTCGAATTATAATGGTAGCCTACTTGAAATAGGCATTTCACAATAAAAATTTAAAATTCTCAACTACTCCACAATAGAGATAGACTTTTTGTAGTTTTTACAAATATGGCCTTGGTAAGGTTTTTCTCTAGTATGAACTCTCATGTGCTCAAAAAGACTGTCAGAGTAAAACGCTTTTTAGAAACATCACATTAGTGAGATTTCTCTCCAGTAGCCTATGTATTCTCATGAGAACATTCACTTTATTTGATCGGGTAAAACGCTTTTTACAAACATCATATTGATGAAGTTTCTCTCTAGTATGAATTCTCATGTGAACAGTAGGCCCTAAGTGAACTAAGAGAACTAAATCATCCTGACAATATACATTTAAACGGCATTTCTCCTGAAGGCCTATGCCTTCTTATGTGATTATTGAATGGCATTGAATGGCCAAAACACAGTTTGAAAGGTTTCTCTTAAGTATGAATTTTCATATTATGAGTAGCACAAGACAATTCGTCTGAGAAACTTTTTTTTTCTCTCCAGTAGGGGAAAGGTGGGTAAATTGGACCACCTAATAAAATATGTCTGCAGTTCAAAATTCCGATTGCTTGTTGCAAATCTTTAATGCTTACACAATGCACAAGGCTGTAAACCTCACGAAAATCAAATTTTGTGAGTTTAAATGAATAAGTAAGGTTTTAGGATTGGTTTTAAAATTCCACGTAACTGGTCCAATTTACCCATCACAGAGGATAAATTGGACCAGGGTATCTGCTAATTTGGACTGTAGCACATATTTTATAATAAATTGGGAAATAGTTAAATAATGTTGCAAAATCAGAGAAAAGACAAAATTGCTTAACAAGTTACATCAAATTATGAAAATGTTTTGCTTAAAAGCCACTGTTAGGGGCGTAGGGTCGGTAAGAATGAGTGCCTTGGGAACAAAAGCCATTTACTTGGGTTTAATTGGGTTTCCTTAAAGGTAGACGGAACAATTTCTTCTGCAACCGCAACTGCTTGGTTTTCCTGGGTGGGTACAACATCAATCAATTGGTTGTTTAAAGTTGATGGACAAAATACTTGTTCTTCAACAAGGCCAAATACCACATTTAGCAAAACCATTCACTGCAGTTGGCATTGTAGATGCTTTGATGTAAGCTGTGGAAAATAGTTTCGAAACTATGAATTGAGTCACACCCCTTCCAGGATTGTCTTGCATCCAGCTACCAATTGCTTGGTTATAATAAGTTTGTAATGNTTTGAAAAAACTAACATCCAAGGGTTGTAATCTATGAGTTGTGTGGGGTGGTAGAGACAGCATAATAAT
>NW_008710536.1:288012-289229 GCF_000327385.1 Lottia gigantea
GACAGAGCCATGCTTGATTGGCATTTGTGGATGGCCACCTGCTTGGGCATAAACCACAGTTGTTGGATATTCACATNTGATGCATACATGACACAGTTGCTGAATTCTGTACCACATCTGTAGGCCATATGCTACACCTGTAGGAATGCCACATTTGCTTATCATAACCACATTTGTCGGACAGAGCCACGCCTGATTGGCATTTGACGGATGGTCACTTTTGCTGTGCATTAACCACAGTTGTTGGATATTCACATGAAGTGTTAATTTTAGGAAATCTCCCTCTCACAGTAGGGATAAATTGGGTATTGCCATTTGCTAAATTGGATGGTCGGTCAGCATGGCACTCTGGAAGTGGTCATGCAGTAGGTGAGGGGACCACTTTGCTGCATGATCCTCGAAGGTGGTGTCATGTGTCCTACGGCAAATATTAGAAACCTTATAAATCTGACACTATTCATTTTGTCAATTCCTTGAGAGGGTTCAAATTCACATTTGATGCATTCTTGACACAATTGCTGAATTCTGGACAACATCTGTAGGCCATTTGCTGCATCTGTAGAAATGCCATATTTTGCTAATCAAGAGCACATTTGTCGGACAGCTACATTCAGGGGGGTACCATGTTTGTTGGACATACGTCGACATAGGCGGACAGGGCAGGGACACTGTTGCTGGGAGTCTGTGACATTTTTCGGACAGAGCCATGCTTGATTGGCATTTGTGGATGGCCACCTGCTTGGGCATAAACCACAGCTGTTGGATATTCACATTTGATGCATACATGACACAGTTGCTGAATTCTGTACCACATCTGTAGGCCATATGCTACACCTGTAGGAATGCCACATTTGCTTATCATAACCACATTTGTCGGACAGAGCCACGCCTGATTGGCATTTGACGGATGGTCACTTTTGCTGTGCATTAACCACAGTTGTTGGATATTCACATGAAGTGTTAATTTTAGGAAATCTCCCTCTCACAGTAGGGATAAATTGGGTATTGCCATTTGCTAAATTGGATGGTCGGTCAGCATGGCACTCTGGAAGTGGTCATGCAGTAGGTGAGGGGACCACTTTGCTGCATGATCCTCGAAGGTGGTGTCATGTGTCCTACGGCAAATATTAGAAACCTTATAAATCTGACACTATTCATTTTGTCAATTCCTTGAGAGGGTTCAAATTCACATTTGATGCATTCTTGACACAATTGCG